>NC_050181.1:14010616-14113116 GCF_008315115.2 Sander lucioperca | reverse complement strand
AAAGGTGAACAGGAGAATCGAGTCTCTCATTTAGAATAGCAGCAGCTCTCTCACTCACTTTCATTTCTTCCATTTTCTTCGGTAACACTTTGCCCTTCCTATCCGCTACCTCTCAGATCGGTGGGAAGGAATGCAGTTATGATGATTGTGTGTGTGAATGACTGAGAGAAGCACAGAGAGCATACTGATTTAGACTGTCTGGCAGTCAGCTTGCCTGCGTGGCCCTGAGTATCCCCCCCCCCCCCCCCCTTTTTCTTTCTCTTCCTTCCTTCCTCTCCCCCCTCTCTCCCTCCCCCGTTATATCCTCCTGTCTGTCACTGGCTTATATAACACCCATATTGTGCATACTCTTTACCTGGAAGCATTGTGTGAGGAGAGGAAAAACAATAACCTGGCAGTTCCGTTCCTTCTGCTGAACCTCAACCCAGCACACAGACCGGAAGTCGCATTCAAATATGCCGTGCACTCTGTTTGATTGCTACTCTTGAAAGTAAAGATAACGCATAGAAAATCAAAACAAATCATCTAAGCCTTGCAAATATGTCTGGTGAGACTGAAATTCTTACCTACTCACTTAATTTAACCCTTAACCACTGTGTGAGTTTGGGAAATTGACACTTAAAAAAAACAATTGTGTTCGGGTTAAGGCCATACCCCGATTTCTCAAACACTACATTGACACCTTATGTAGTAGAAATGTGAATTTTTTTAGAAATTGGTGGCTTCTAGGCCGAGAAAAGCCAGACAATGTGTTTTTGGCTCATGTGGATGAAAGACACCAAATCCCAGAATGCACTTAAGGCACTCGCTGCCTTAGAGTCCACTCCCAAGCCACGCCTACCGTTTACAGACAGACGGCGAGGCAGCATTCAGCTCAACTCAAGTGTGTTTTATTGTCATTTCAACCATATACACGAAACAACGTTTCACCGTGGCTCAAGTGGTGTCACACATTTAAAATATATAAAAAACGACATTATTATATATAATACAATAATTTTTCCAGAAGCCCAGGAGGATAAAATGCTCCCAGGCAGGATGTGACTTTATGCCACTGAGGCTTCTTGCTCCTATGTCCAATAAAAGTCTATATTTTGAGAAGTTTTAAAGCATTTACAAAATGTAATTCGACATCTACAACGGTGTCCAAATAATCCCTTCTCTGATGGAAAAATGTCCTAGGGGAAACACGGACTATCCAACATAAAGCTTGCCTTGATCCCCTTCCAATCCATTTATTTGTTTGCTTTCCTCATGGACTACTATCGCAACTCGGCAGTAAGTTGCAGACGAAGTGTGTGTCCGCAGAGGAAATGGTGCGTACCAGGACTCAGCCCAAATGGCTTTGGAGGGACTCCTTTAGCTTTTGATCATCTCTCTCCTCTTGTGTCTCAGCTGCTGCAGATATGTCGGGAAGCTGCAACTCCCCAATGCCTTGTCATGCCACTGTTAATCAGAAAGATAGAAGGTTTTTATGTTGCGTCTCTCTTCCACTCCTCTCTGTCGTTATCTCTCACCGCTCCTTTGACACACGCATCGGAGACAGTCAACTTTAGTTTCCCTTTGTTCCTGGTGGCCCGTAAACCCGTGGGCAGTGTCAACTAATCCATCAGGAAGGTACTTGGCAGTGTGGTTTGTATCAGTCTCAAGGTGAATTTTGCAATAGGAAGTCTCGCTGTACATTGTAGAGTCAGACACTGTTCTTTATCTTTATATCAATCAGTCAAACACAGTGTTTAGGCCAATGAATGGGAATGTTTTTAGTCATTTTATATCTCAGTCCATATCAGTGACACACAAGGAGAAGCAGGAGGGGCTGCTGAAGTCTCTGTGGTGGAGGGAGATTGTTACTCATGCCTGTATTTAGGGCTGGGTATCGTTCAAAAATGTTTGATGCCGGTACCAATAACAGTCTTGTATAAAGTACTTGAAAGCAATACTGGAGTAAAAGTACAAGTATCTTACCAGAAAATGACTTTGGTAGAAGTTAAGGTCACCTTTTTAGACTATTACTTGAGTAAAAGTCTTAAAGTATCTGATATTTACTGTACTTAAGTATCAAAAGTAATTTTCTGATATTAAATGTACTTAATCATTAGAAGTAAAAGTCAAGAAAACGTTTGATTATGAACTTTATTGTGGCTTCCCTATAGTGAAGCATAATGTTCAGGGCTCCCACACCTTCTTAAACATCGAATTCAAAGTATGACATCAACAAAAAACGGAAACGGAATTTAAAAAATGTTGCGAGGAAGAATCTTTCACTCCAATGTACGAATTTCTTGCAAGTAGCGAGTAACGAAGGGGAAATGTAGTGGAGTAAAAGTATACATTTTATTGGGGAAAAGTAGTCGAGTAAAAGTGAAAGTTTCCAGAAATATAAATGACAAAGTAAAGTACAGATACGTGAAAATTCTACAGACCGATACCAATACTGTGACTTCGATACCGGTTCCTAAACGGCACTTTTTTTCGATACCAATTTTATAAAACAAAAAGAAATTACAACATTACACATTACGGCACAAATCTTTTCATTTATTTTTCAGCTCCTACTACGTTAGCCGTCTGTGTGTAACAGAGTTTTTTCTTCCTGCCTCTACGACGTGTAACGTGAGACAGCCAATCAGCAGCATTATTACATCTTGGTAGAAGCATGTGTTCATCTGATATTATGCAAATGATTGTTGCATGATTACTCCGGGCACAAATTTAATAATGTCATATTTTCAAGATGTCGATGAAAACTCCTGACGCTGTTGCCAGAAGACTCCAGGGGGGTGATGCAGGACACCCAGCACCCCCTCTTCATTTGGTCAGTCTCATTCTTGCACAGGCTTTTGACTCTTGCTCTATTCTCATCATTTGCTTGACGGCACACCATTTAGTGAATGCGCTTTTGGCCGTAGTGCTTTTGGCTCTTAGCTTTTTGACCTATTTCTGCATTTATGGCAGGATAACAGAACGGCTCTTGCAGCGTGGTTGTGGCTGCTGCTGGGCCCTATGATGTTGTTTTTGAAGGCTGTAGATAGAATCGTATGTCGCTCAATAATAGGATAGGGTTGGGTACAGAGACCCGGTGCTAATACGGCACCGGTGCCTTAACGACCGCTATCTACCGGAGCGAATAGCAACGGGGATTTTGGTGCCTAATTTCGGGGCCAATTGAATGGCTGTGCTTCTCTCTGATGCTCTGAAACAGACGTTACAGGCAACAGAAGCATCGCTGCTTTTCCCATCTAGTGGTTGTTTTTGTCGTTCACCAGCAATTTACTGGTGAAATAAGTTAGTTACAAGTTATTGTTATAACATTTTTAATAACTCATTTAATTTTGACCATATGGCCTTAATAAACAAGTCAATCTTAAATGTGGCAGACTGTCATTTTGTGTTTAAAAAGAAAAAATTTAAAATCTTTTTTAAAATATCGATTCAGGCACCGTTTTAGCACCGGTATCGGAAAAAAAATACAAATGATACCCAACCCTATAATAGGACTGGGTATGGGTACTAACACCTTTAACACTAGGGCCAGGATGATATACTTGACCCAATTCGATCCTTTCACGATACATAGGTGCCTATTCGATATGTATTGCGATTTCCATTTATTGCGATTCTACGTGTATTGTATTTCGATAGTATTGCGATTTTCTTTTCCCTCTTTAACGAAAACAGACGTTGTATTAGCCTATATACTTCTAGAGACAATATATCATGAGACATTTCTAAAAACTGATTGCTTTTTAGGAAGAATGCACATCACATGTCAGTCAGTCAGTCTGACATTTATTTCATTTGTAAAGAAGTACATAACATGTATTTTCTGCTTTCCGTCTGTTTTGCTGGAAACTGATATGATGTAGTCTATATCCTCGACGTTCCACTTCCGGGATTGCTCCGTTGCCGACGGAAATTCCGCCGGATTTCACTCATTTAGGCCGGATATCCGTTGCCTTGGGCTTCCATTTTAAACTGCGGTGGATTTCTGAGGACTATGGTTAACTGCTCCTCAGATCTCTGCAGGGTAAATCCAGACAGCTAGCTAGACTATCTGTCCAATCTGAGTTTTCTGTTGCACGACTAAAACAACCTTAGAACGTACACGTTCCACCAAAACAAGTTCCTTCCCGAGGCTATTTTGCAGCGGCACCATGGCTTTTCCCGGTGCTTAGCACCGCCCAAGACGATTGTGATTGGTTTAAAGACATGCCAATAAACCAGAGCACGTTTTTCTCCCATCCCGGAATGCTGTGTGGAGTAGCCAGACCCTCCTCCGCAGCGCCGCGGTGGAGGAAGGTCTGGCAATGCGAGACTGGATATGATGTATTCGCCGTCGGCGGTACCGTGTAAACAGAAAATATTTAGGTGAATCATTGGTAAAAACAAACCAAAAAAATGTCGATTCTAGGGAAAAGAATCAACTTTAGAAATCGTCGCAAAAAAATCACGTTACATACGTGAATCGATTTCTCCCCCACCCCTATTTAACACTAGAACCACCAACGCCCATGCCATTAAACGTGATTTTAAAATATGTATTGTGTATTAAATATGTACATTTTTAATAGAGAATAGGTAATTATTTTGTCATTGTGTTTCTCTCCTGCCCTGACCTTTTCTTTATACCTATTCTGCACATGCCTATATTATCATAAAGATAAAATACAGTTAAGAACCAAATAGATGGGTTTTTTGTGTTGTTTTTCACCAAAACATCCCCTTTATTCACCAGGAAAGGGGCTGATTAATGTTAGTACTTTCCTCTGTCTGCTGAATTGATTGCAGCGTGAAAATATAATAAGATAAAATAAATAGAGAGCATATGAAATAACACATTTTACACTGCTTAGTTTTGTGTGTTGGTTCAAGCTGAAAGATAAGCTGTCTGGCTGCGTATGGTGTGTGGGGGCTGCGAATGTGTGTGTTCTTGCTGCGAATGGAAACACAGCATTATAGAGATAGAGTGTGATGGCGCGTTAATGGCCCATCAGAGCAAACAAAAGGATACAGGCGAAAGGATAGGATCGGAGATGGACCTTTAGAACCTCTCTGTTTAACCAGACCGCTCTTAAGTCACTAGCGCTAGACCCACCAGACTCCATTTAAAATAAGCAATACTTTTAGCGTGTATAGAGCCAACATATTTTCACATGTAAAACTGTAAACTATGTGTTTATTTCCACCAAAACTAGCGTTGTGATGGTTGGAAAAGTCGAAAGACGAACCAAAACAGCTTTTCATAGTTTTATTTTGTTTCTGTCGACTTTGAATGAAGTGTATTGTACGATGCTAAAAGTACTGTTTATTTACATGGAGTCTGGTTGGTTTAGTGAACGCTTAAAAAAAAAAAACAGAAAGGTCAACCTTCAACAGAAAGGTCAACCTCTTTAGAAATCCTTTCCATAATGTTGTCAGACACTTAGAATATTAATCTGAGCTTGTCAGCGGCAAAACGAGCACTTTTGTGAAGGTAAATACAAGCTGGACAATTGCTCTATTAACTTACATTGTAGCTTGTTTCGCTGCTGCCGACTGCAGCAATCTTGCTTAAAACTGGACCAATGTCAAAGATTGTTGTTCCCATCAGTCATTCAGACACAAAAACATAGGTTGAAAAAAAACGGTAGTTACCCTTTAAAAAATCTAAAGCCACAGCCCTAAATGTAATGATTTACTCGAGTTGGCGACAACTTGAGGAAAAAGTAGAACGATTTCCCACCTGCTTTGTCCGCAGTTGTCGTTTTACACTACCGCAGCACCTAAGCCCTCCAGAAACCTAGGGAAACCCCTGAAGTCTACGGTCTTTACATTCATTTTTATGATATCGGACGTTATTTTTTATTTTGTAATGTGTAGGTATGTGGATCTTTAAAAAAATAGATATTTGAATGGTTCTAATCTATGTGTCTTTCAAGGGTTCAGTTTTAGTTAGAAGAAATTACAGAATGTTTTTTTGTTTTTGACAGCCTTTTTGTACAGCCTGACGACACGTAGGGCATGACTGACTAAGCAGACCTGCTGACCCACATCCACACTGACACATTAACTTAAAGCTGTCCAGGGAGAGAAGCCAGTCAGCTTCCTGCTTTAGAAATGGAAGCTGTTGGCTTTTTCCACATTCATTTATTCAGTTAACATCTTACTTGCATTCAGAAATACATGAAATGCACTTGGCTGGAAAAGCATAATAATGAGCCGGTGTGAATATCACAGTTAAGGCAATGTAGCTGTTCCTGGGACCAGTGTCCAACACTGGATGAAGAAAGTAATTCTCCAGCATTAGCGAAAGCCCCCCAGGGAATACCCTGATTGAAGGCCCTTATGTGCTTAGACCTTGGATAGTTGCGTTCCCTTTCGTTTCTCATGAATAGTCTCAGTTCTTTTACCCCCTGGGCCACTTTATAAGCCAATCAAACTATTTAGGCCAGAATCCCCCTGCTGCCGCCTGACTGCAGTGAAGGAGGAAGGAAGTTTGCTCCTGACACACACACACACACACACACACACACACACACACACACACACACACACACACACACACACACACACACACACACACACACACACACACACACACCCCACCTGTACGTTGACTGTTTTTGGCTGCGTTTAATGTATTTAGAAAGGCATTTCCTCTAAGGAACAAACCAAGAAGACTTTGTCCACTGCTGGTATTTCACAGGCCAACACCCGTCACTCATTTAGTAGGATGAGCCAGAGTCTGACTACTAGAGAAGTGTCACAGACACAGTGACATTTTGCAATCACTGCATTAATGCACCATTCTTACCCCCCAAAGCTCAGTTAATCAGTTAATCAAAATCTTTAAAGGAACTTAACTGAGTCTGGCCGGCCCCCTAAACAAAGGTTTAAAATATAAAATATTCCCGGTTGTAGGTGGAGTTAAACAAGCCATGAGTACTGTGGTGGCCTCTCACTTGTACACCCGTAAAATAACTGAAGAACTTGTACACACAAGACTACCTTCATTTGTCGTTAAAGGTGACTGCAGATCAACCTATACAGCTGTGCGTTCACTGTCAGTGCTTACTAATCAGTAAGACAGTACATCACACCAATCAGCTGGCAGATTTGTCTATCCTTCTGCAACTTTCAATCCGATGTTATGCACGGTAACATGCAAGTTTATTATTATAAAGTAATTTTTTTTATTATTATTTGTGTGTGTGGTATTTGTATGCCTTTTATTAGATAGGACAGCTTAGATATGAAAGGGGCACATGCTCTACCAGGTGAGCTACAGAGGCACCCAGTAACATTACGCAAGTTTAAATCACTGCACCGACTGGCTGTAGTAGTGTTATTGGTTGCAACCATACGTAATGTTGGCTACCAGAATTCCAGCTGTTCCAACTCCCTGCTTTTAAATGAATGCAGTGCACATTCAGATGCTTCATTGGATGTAATATGTTACCGGTCTTGGGAGCAACTACCTCCTATGAACGTAATAGCTAAGGCAACATGTTTTTAAGTCTATGAGAAAATGGCCCTACTACTCACTTGATTTATTATTACCTCAGAAAACATTTTCCTAAAAGGTTTTTAGTCTCAATAACTAGTTTCAAGTCTTCTTCAAAACAGCATGATGTTCATCAGGGGTGCACAATTCAGAAAATGTCACGATTTGATTCAATATCGATTTTTAGGCTCACAATTCGATTCAAAATCGATTTTTCGGTTCAAAAACGATTCTCGGTTCAAAAAACGATTCACAGTATGCAAATGTAGTTACTTTTCCCATGTGATTGCAGTAGACATAAAATAAAAAATAAAAATCGATTCAGAAATATGAATGGATTTTTTTGCATACCCCTAATGTTCATTTTATAAATGATAGTCCCATTTATTAAAAAGAAAAAGGCAATGAAGAAGGTTATGCTTTAGGTTAACAATGCTAACCATGGCACTGTGTACATTAAAATAGCTATGAACTTGTTTTGAGGTGTTGTCCATGTATTCACCTTAAATGATTGAGCCTCTCACTGTGTGTTTTCACTTCATCAAAGTTGATTGGAGTATATTGGTTGCTAAAAAATTTCTTTTTCAGCATTTGGGAGCACCTTGATAACCAAGACTGGCTTGCTAGCTAACCTTAGGTTTGACTTTGTTGGGAAACAATTTCAGTTTTCTTCACATCAGTTTTACGTCACGTCCTGCCCTTCATGTAATTTTTGTATTGTGCTTGGTTGAGCTGTTTCCACAGTACTGCATTCATTAATAAAAACGGTTTACAATGAATAGGAAAGCAAAAATCCTGAAATTGTTTACATCATTTTGTGTTGCTTTTCCTTCACTGAAGACCGTAATAACTGGTTTCTTCAAGATAAAGTAAGTGGGCAAAATCCTGTACAATCCCAAACATAAAAAGTGTACAAACATAGCAAGTGTACAGCGGTGTGTTCACAGGCGATTTAAGTGATACTGAGTTGAATGGCCTGCGTTCTCAGGCAGGGTGTGTTGGTGTGTTTGTGTGGTTGCAGAGGCGCTGTAATCTCTGGTGGCAGAAAGTTCCTGTGCTTCACGTCATCTGGAAGTTGCACCATTACCTCTGCAGAGTATGACTATGTGTTGCCTCTTGTTTTGTTTACTACAGCAGACCATATTTCTTCCTGTGGTTACATGGACGGACAGTCACAAATTACTATCTGGGGCCTTGGCTTGGTTTATTTGTATTTGTGTATCGCTCAGCTTGTGTTGTCTGCACTTCATGTGTCTAGACTGGTTGCATTGTACTGCTTAGAGCTGACTACTTAATAAGCTGATTTGTCACGCTTTGCCAGACCTTCCTCCACAGCGCTGCGGAGGAGTGTCTGGCTAGTCCACACAGCATTCCTGGATGGAAGAAAAACATGCTCTGGTTTATTGGCATTTCTTGAAATCAATCACAATCGTCTTGGCTGGTGCTAAGCACCGGAGAAACTTGTTTTGGTGGAACGTGTACATTCATAAGTTGTTTTAGTCGTGCAACAGAACACTCAGATTGGACAGATCGTCTAGCTAGCTGTCTGGATTTACCCTGCAGAGATCTGAGGCGCAGTTAACCATAGTCCTCAGAAATCCACCGGAGTTTAAAATGCCAACACAAAGGAAGCCCAAGGCAACGGATATCCGGCTTAATTGAGTGAAATCCGGGCGGATTTTCCGGCGGCAACGGAGCAATCCCGGAAGTGGAACGTCGAGGATATAGACTAGGATTCTAATGACCTTTTGAAGACATCTCTCTAACGCATTACATTCTAAGGAAACATTTTTGTTTAATTATCTCGAAGTGAGGAACTTTATTTCTTCAATGCAAAACCAATCAGTGTGTATTCCTGCACTCTCATCCTTAGAAGAAATTTTAACAGACATTTGCTGTCAGAGGGGTTTGATGTCAACAATATAAAACTGGCTTGCATCTGGCTCTACAGCAACATCGATAGTTACCCCCAATTTCCACCAACTGCGTTCCGACTGCGTCCCAGCTCCGGTGATCCGCAGCCCTCCAGAGCAGATGCGCAGAGCTATCGGAGCGCTCTGCAGCAATTCAGCACACGGCAGATAGTGCGGGACAAGAAGTCGAGCACAGAAACAAAATAAAACATCCGGTTAATTTTCAAAATAAAATACACCGTGCTCACGGCGGATCATATTTCCCTGCACTACACCTTGAAAACATCATAATGGGCGGAGACAGGCCTGAAGTCAAGTTTGTGGTTCTGGTTATAGAAACTACATCCCGTTATAGCGCGCAATCATACGTGAATTCACGAGATCTCGTGGGTCCTCGTGACTTCAGCTGTCAGTCATGGCCGCAGCCGTTCCGCAACAAATCCGGACCTGGTGGGTATTGAAGGACGGCGGAGCACGGAGCCGACACGCAGCCGTTCCGCAGTTGGTGGAAATTGCGGGTTAGACTTGAGACATGGAGGGCGGACTTTAAAGAGGACATTTTAGAAAACGATTGAAAGAAAACTTGTGATGCATTTCAGAAAAAAACAGCAAACTAATTTAAAGCTACTCCAATATAATTGGCTGATGCAGACACACCCAACTCCTGTTAAATTGAATACTAGGGATAGACGTTTTTTTTTTTTTTTTTTTTTTGGCAGATTACGGATCATCTGTATCGGAGTTTTATTTGCCTGATAACCAGGGTTCGAATTATGATTTCATCTTTGTGGGGGTCTCTTTTTTTGGTATTTTGAGCATTAAACTTCATTTCCTGCATTCTGGTGAATTTTTATGCACCTATTTACCTTTTTCTGAATCAGTGTATGCTGTAAATATCTTTATGTAAAGGGAAACATAGATTACAATCCAAATATAAAAACATAATGGAATATATTACAATAAGGCTCTCAGGCATTCTGTATTGCTATTTATTCTCCTGTAGATCGACTTTTCTAATTATATCTGACTCAGCACATATGTAGCCTAGAGGCATTATTTACTCTTCCCTCCTCTTTTGTGTCTTTTGTTGAGGAAGTAACCGCCTTAAATGTGCATATGACAATTATTCACCTCAATGATACACAAATTCATTTTAATGGATTAATAAAGCCCTGGACTGTAATATTTCAGATGTGTTTGAGCAAGATTACTGCTCATGTTCAAAACCTTGTGCACATTCAAAATATATCCCATCTGTGCTCTCTGTGATTTGGAGGAGTCGTGATATTTTGAGAAAAATAAAGTGATAATAGGCTATTACGAGAATAAAGTCACTATATTTCAGAAAATAATCTACCTGCACCATAGTCTGCTGTGCATTACGGGATTGCTCTGCTGATACGGTAGATCTCAGATCTTCTGACAGACACAGAGCCCCGTTTGGGTCTCTGGTCTCTGAATGAGACAAAGTTTAGGGAAGTGGCTGCACGCTGCTCTACTTCGGAGGTGGAAAACCAAAACTACGGCAGAATTACACGGAGCACAAACGTGAAACATCTGCTGCAGCATGTGGACAGCAGAGCGCGTCCATTATAAACCTGAAGCTGTACAGACCATACATGCAATTTCACTTTGACTTTTAATAGCCTAAACTGGCTTTTTAAATTAGCTGAATACATTTTATAGTGTTTAATATTGATCTTATTTGGGCTAATTATGACGGCCAGAGAGAGCTACTTTGCCGTCACTTTGCTGCAGGGTTTGTTGACACTTTGTTGCCGTTTGTAGTCGTCAGCATGGTCGGAAATTCCCAATATTTCTGACTCAAAAGTACAACCAGGAAGCTGATGTGAGCAGTTTTTCATACTCAGTAATTACGGTGTAAACGGCACGACGTGAACGTGACATCAGGTAGGAACTTGCTATGAAACAATTGGCGATTGGGTATCTGCTCTGTCAGCCTATTCTAATCGATTTGAAATGGCATTATGGTGATCAGTATCTGCCCTAAAAAGCCTGATGGGAACATCCCTGGATTTCATCAGCATTCTATGAAATAATGAGACCCACTTGCTTTGAAGAACATGTTGTGTGTTTGGCCCTCTTGCCCCTTACTGCAGACAACCCTGTCAGTTAGACAGAGCAGGCAGCTGGGCAGGCGCTCCACTTTCTCCCTCCGCTTTCTCCCTCCGCTTTCTCCCTCTGCTTTCTCCCTCCGCTTTCTGTTCTGAGATTATTGGCCAGGGCCAATTTCTCCTTGGTGGTTGGCCCAGGCTGCTGCAGAGTTGGGGCCGATGTTGGTGATGTCAGAGGGACAGTACAGACACAGCCGTTAATCTTGCATTGATTGGCCAATGAAGTTTATTGCTGGATGACTCTGCCCAGGTGTGTGTGTGTGTGTGTGTGTGTGTGTGTGTGTGTGTGTGTGTGTGTGTGTGTGTGTGTGTGTGTGTGTGTAAAATCTAAATTTAAGGCCTTTTAAAAGTCTTAAATTCACTCAAGTATTGTGTTCTAGGTCTTGAATAATTTTAAACAGGTCTTAATTTTCCTACATCCGTGCAATGCTACCTGTAATGCTCTTTTTTTAATTTTTTGTTCCGTGGTGTTGTAGTTCTTTCTTTCGCTAGTCCAAATATCATTTTGCTGTATTAAGACTACAAATGAGACCAACGTGTAACTTAGGGCGTTTTCACACCTACCTCATTTGGTCCCGACTTTCAGACTTTTCAGTTTGATCCGAACCAAAATTACAGGTGTGAAACCTCCCCCGGACCACAGTCCGGATTAAAAGACCAAATTTTGGTCCGATAAAAAGAGTTGGTCTCGGTCAGGTTCGTTTATGGTGTGAAAGCCTTTTTTTTTGGATGGTTCGGACCTTCGGACCAAATAGAAGAAGCTCTGGCAGGCTCTCCTTGTGTTACAAGACCGGGGAAGCTCGTTTAAGGAATAGCTCGGTGCTTAGTGTGTAGGCTACATGAGAGCGAGAGTGACGGCTATCAGAGCAGACAATACATCAGCAGTTTATTTGTTAAGTGGTAGTAAATGTACAGTGTAGGTTTCCGTTTGTCTCTGAATAAATGCTCCAGAAAGAAAGTTCCCGTGTCTTTGCTTCTCTAACTGCAGTGTGAAACCATACCTTACCGGATCAAATGTATACAATGTAACAAAAACATGAACCTTGGTCCGGACTTTCAGGTGTGAAAAGGCCCTTATATTGGAGCCAATCAGCTTTTGTGTTATTGGTGCGAGTCTCTTTCGGATTGTACCACAGATATAAAACAGATTTTTTTAAACTTCAGCTACGTGGAAGTGCAAGTTAAGCAATACTTGGCTTGGAAAAAGGAATGTAAAAAGAATTTAGGGCTTAGTTGATGTTGCGATAAAGGTCTTAAATGTCATTCATAATGGTCTTAAAAATGTCTCCCAAAGTCTTAAATTTGACTTGGTGAAACTCTGATACACATGCACGTTGACGGGGAGACGCAACGTTTGCAGTGTACCCATTCTGTTTTTGTTTTGGCCGTGAAGTCAGCCATGCCAGTCGAGTTTCTCTGCTGTGAGTCATGTGTGAAAGGGCCGTAGCACTTAGTGAAATACCTCACTGCCAGTTAGTCCTCTGTAGCCCGCTTATTTTTAGAGGCTGCTCAACCTGCTGCACTGGAAGCAGTCAGGCAGCCTGTCAAACTCCCTCGCCTCTCTCTTTCGCTAAGTATTATTATTATTATTATTATTATTATTATTACACACACACACACACACACACACACACACACACACACACACACACACACACACGTTTGTTTCACTATCTTTGTGGGGACCCGTCATTGACATAATGCATTCCCTAGCCCCTAACCTTAACCATCACAACTAAATGCCTAACCTTAACCCTTACCCTCACCCTAACCATAACCTAATTCTAACCCTAATCCTAAAACCAAGTCTTAACCCTCAAACAGCCCTTTAACCTTGTGGGGTTCAGCGTTTTGGGCCCCACAAGACTGTGCAGACCCCACAAGTATACTGCATTCCCCGGTTTTTGGACCCCACGAATATAGTGAAACAAGCGGACACACACACACACACACACACACACACACACACACACACACACACACTCTGTAATTCCAATGTAAGATGATTAACCCTTGTGTTGACTTCGGGTCACATTGGCCCGTTTTAAATTTTTGTTTTATATCAGAAAATATTGGACGTAGAAATAAGCGCTGAAAATGTGTAGAAGAAAAATTTAAAATGTTGGAAAAAGCCAAAACAAATTGTGAAAAAAAGGCATCACAAATGTCAGAAAAAAAAGTGTTTTTTTCAAGGTTGAAGGGAAGACAACACAAGAGTTAATCAAGATGAGTTGCCTCGTTTTCAGGAAACAATTACTTTTTTGCAGCTTTGTAACTCAACAACTTTTTAAATGCAGTATCTTTCAAAGAGGCAGATCATTCAAAGTCTTTAAACCCTCTCGCTGTCATATTCTTATTGTGGCCCTTATTTAAAAACCCAATATATGTTTTTTTTGTAGCTCAGACAGCATTTTCAAGAGAAGGCTTTTTTTCCGATTATGTTGAACCAGTATTTGTGTTCTCATTGGTCTCATTGTGCGTGTTACCCAGGGCTCCAGACTGAGACCATTTTGTGAAAACAAAACGCTTTTGTCATGTCACATCTAATGAACAATTAGTTAGCGGGAGTGAGGAACACAAGGCATTGTGAGGCAGGGGGGAGTGACAGGCTGCGGCTTAACATGACTTTAAAATCGACATCCGCCAAGATTCAAGATTCAAAATCCCACAGTGGGGAAATTCACACTGCAGCAAGGGATAAGAGGAAATGCTTATGTTATCATTAGTTAGCTCGTTCTTGTTTCCTAACTGCGTCGCGAGTGATAGGAGCCTAGCTGGGAGCTTCAAGGAGACCGCTAAAGTTAATGTTAGCTGATCTTCAGCTGTCAGAGTTAGCTTCGACTTATTACCTTCTAATAGCTGTATTCAATCATATATACATATACAATCTGCAAGAAACCGTAAAAAAAGTGGAAATGCAATGCGCCATGCCCATGACGTAGGTCCCCTTCAAGGCCAGGTTGATGTTGGAAGTCCCTCTAGTGGACGGAATGTGTAACAACAACCACATGCTTGCAGTGGCATTGACAATGCATAAGCCTGAGTAGTGTAGTACATATTAATAACAGGCTGCATTTGAGCGTTAAATATTTGAATCTAAAAAAATATTGGAATTTGAATGGTATTCTAGAGGAAGATTACGAGCTCTAGTGCATAGTGCCGTATAGCTCTACGGAACAATCCATTTAGCTGTTGCCGTGTTTGATGAAGAGGTCTATAGCTGATTATTTTAAAAAGCAAAGTGAGGAGAGCTATGAGGAGACTGGTGGGGAGGCAGAGACAACGAGAGCTTCTGACTCAGATGGCACTGATGATGAAAGTGCAGGCAGGGAGAGGCCGACGCCTGTGAAGAAGAAAAAGTACCACCTTCTACCACAAAGGCTAACGTGGCGGAGAAAATATATTTAGATTCAAATCGATTTATCAAGTCCCTGTCAATCTTTCCATCAATACAAAACTAGGGAATGCAAATAATGACAACTATTCATCACCATGCAAGGTAATTGATTTAATACCAGGCTGTACCAAAAAAAGAAGGGTGTGACCAAATCATGTGCTGGTGCGACAAACTGAGAAAGTTGCTTGCACCAGTGCTACCAGTGGAAAAGTTAGTCTGGAGCCCTGTTACCCATTCAAAGATTGGGATTGGCCAGGTATAATTCCTGTACTCTGGATGCCCAAACAGCACGTTAACAGTAATTGAAAATGCAAAACATTTGATGTTAGAAAATTAATACATTTTAACCATGTATTTGTTACGTTGCAATATATCTAACATGCATTCTTCACTGGGCTGTGTTCCGGCTGCGCCGCAGTTTTGTTCTGTCCTCTGCCACACGCCATACCACACCGGGAGCGTCTCAGAAGCGGAGCGTCTTGCCTGCCCGACTCAATTTTTATCATTTAATTGTCTCTATATATACTTGAAAGAACAATCCCGTGTTTATTAAGCTAGTATCTACCTTCCACTCTAAGTACTCCTGCAATTAAACTCCATGCCTTCTCTTTTCTGACGTTGTCCTTATAAAAAGGATCTGTGATGTCTATTATGTTTTTCCACCTCCGAGATGAATCTCTCATCGTCTGTGGTGTTGTAGAGGAGACATATATCATATTGGGGGGGTGTGTTTTGGTAAATTGACTGGATACTCTAGCTGTTTCACTTCCTGCCCGGCTGTCTGAACGCCCCGCGTGGCGCGTATTAGGGATGTAAGAAAAAATCGATACAGTTGAGTATCGCAATATATATATTTTTTTAGTTTATGTGCAAAACATATTCATGTAAGACAGTGGTTCACGTTTATGTTGTGTTTAAACCCCCTACCGGTAGATGGCTATGCTGACACACCACTAGTGTCCTCACCTAACAGTGCCTAGCAGTGCCTGACTTTTTGCTAGAAGCTAACAATGTAGCTGTGGCTGAACTTTGGCCTACTTTAACATATAAAAATTAGCTCACTAAGAACCTGTGAACCACAATCCCAAACTGGCAGTTTGATTGTCTGTGTACTGAATTGTTTACCTAAAGTAAACTTGTTTGACTTTTATGCACATCATGTCTTTTTTTAAATATTAGTTTTTCTAAAATTGTACTTAAAAACAATCCCAATATATCGCCTTACAGTATAGAAATATATTGCAATATATTGAATCGTGACCCGTGTATCGTGATACGTATCGTATCACCAGATTCTTGCCAATACACAGCGTGTCTTTAGCAGATTATGGTGGTGGAATATCAAGCATTGACTTGAATGGCCGCAATTGCTCGCAGCGCCTCCAGAACACCGCGCAGGGTGGAAAATAGGTGTATGATACATTTGTGTTTGCGTTGCATGAGACAAAAGTAATTCCACAACTACAGTCTCACTCAGCTCGGCATGATATATGTTGCAGCTGTCTACAGTGAAGTTGTGTTGTTCATGTTTAATTTCTCTTATTCTTTACATTCCATCGTGTTTCCTCTCTATTGTTTACCAGGTGCACTGCACTATCCCCTTTGTTTACGTTGTTCAGATGGTAATAGAAAAAGTGTAAACATACCAAGTCTGATGGTTTTTTTTTGACCATGTACTCCTCGTTGATTGCTATTTTATACTTTAGGTATATGTGACGTGTAAGTCAGGTTGTCACTGACTGAGACATCCATTCATTGTCAGAGCGGAGTCAGTAGATTTATTTATTTTTTCACCCAGCATTATCGTATTTAGGGTAGGTTTGTAAGATTTAATCTGTGGTCATTGTGATGCTTCTGTGGTCTGTGAGGCACATTTCTACGTTCTCACCACCGGAACAGAGAAAAATTTGTGCCCGATTTGGGGCAATTTGCCATTTCCTTCCTTATCTTGTACCGTTAATACACAAAACATTTTATTAATTACCCTTTGTTTGTTGCGGTTCTAGCCGAAAAGTTATTTCCTTCTCAAATTTTCTGAGCAGTACATTTTTTTTGTTAATTGTAGGGGAAGGAACACAAATCCGCCTTGGTTGTTCACACTGCGGCCGCATTGAAATAAATCAGACCTGGGTCTGATTCAGGACCACATATGGAAGTGGTCTAAATCTGATTTGAAAAAATCTGATCTGGGCAAGATTTGAGTGTTCACACTACTTCTGAAGAAGTCTGACCTGGTCACTAGACCCCAAAAAAAAAATTAGTTTTGCTTCAGAAGTTCAAATTTCACTGGATACTTGCTGTGCTTTACCAACCAGTCAGAGTTTTAGAAATGTTTAGGGTCTTCAAATGATGGTTTGTTGTTGGGCCCGACATTAAGCCAAAGGTTTGGAATGAATGCGATGATTTCTTGTAACAACCTAAATTTACTCATAGCTTAAAGGAACACGCCGACTTATTAGGACTTTAGCTTATTCACAGTAAGCCCCAGAGTTAGACAAGTCCATACATACCCTTCTCATCGCCGTGCGTGTTGTAACTCGGTCTGACGCACCTAGCGCTAGCTAAGCCTAGCGCAGATCCTGGAGGTAACCGGCTCCAACTAGCCTACAGCTCTGAATAAGTGACAAAATAACGCCAACATGCTCCTGTTTACATGTTGTGATTTGTATAGTCACAGGGTGTACAAATAACTAGGTCATATGAGACACAGCCATCTACTATATTCTCAGAAAGGTGAAGCACTGCTACTTCTGCTACTTGGGCGAAGTGATTTGCTAGCAGCACCCGAAGCCCTGTGGTGAGGAGCAGAGAGTTCGCCTGGAGTTCACTCAGAGTTGGAGTAATAGAGTCAACAATTACTAGATAGTAAAAGCATAGTGACCTTGTTATTTGTACACCCTGTGACTATACAAATCACAACATGTAAATAGGAACAGCAGTAGGCTAGTTGGAACCGGTTACCTCCAGGATCTGTGCTAGGCTTAGCTAGCGCTGGGGGCGTCCGACAGAGTTACAACACGCACAGAGATGAGAAGGCTATGTATGGACTTGTCTAACTCTGGGGGTTACGGTGAATAAGTGAAAAAGTCCCAATAAGTCGCTGTGTTCCTTTTAATGTTTAAGGTGCCCATATTATGAAAAAAATCCACCCATGCTGTTTAGAGTGAGATACGGTTTCTGAATGTGTCCTGCCTTCAGTCTCAAAATCGGCACGGCTTTTGACGTCACAAGCCAAAACGAGCAAGCTAACCGCAACCATTAGCTCGTAGCGTTAGCATGCTAATGCTAATGCTAGCATGCTAACGCTAGCATGCTACCTCGTTCTCAATAGCAAAGCACTAAGAGCTGCAGCAGTGAGAGAGAGTGGTGCAGTACAACAAAAATATGGTGTTTTTTGAAAATTAAACCATGTAAACCTATTCTGGTACAACCTTAAAATACAATTATGAACCTGAAAATGAGCATAATATGGCTGCTTTAAAGCATTTGTCTGGATGACACATCACTAAACCGATAACTAATAGGGGTGTAAATCACACGTGTAATCATGATATGATATTATATCGATTCTTTGGACAACAATACAATATTTATTGACATCACAAAGTGTGCCGCGATACGATGTTGATTCCATTCAGCGGCCTGCAACCGATACAAGACGATACAGAAGTCCATTTAACACCATCGGTTACATCAATATACATTTACAAAAAGCAACTACAATGTGATTTGACAGTTTCATTACTAAGCTATTCCAGACATTCGAATTAAAAAACAATCTACTCTTTTTAACAAAAAAGAATAAACATAAAGTTGGAATTTCAAAATAAAGGCACATCTTAAAGAGACTTTGTATCAATAATATTGGATTGAGGGATTGGGGATTGAATCTATATAATGATCCAGGTCGATGTATCATTCCACCACTGATAATGATGATAATGACATTTAAACAGAAGCTCAACCAATCACTGCAGAGTCCAGTCCAGAAGTTCAGAATCTTTTTGGCTTCTCCTAATTATTGTGACCATTGAAGACTATTCTGACTATTGAATTGCTCTATACACACTGCTGTTCCAGACAGAACTACCAAAATTCGGGTCACTATTAGGTTTTACCACTCTGGAATTCAATTTAACACAAAACCGACATTTGCTCAGTTGCTGCTATTGTTATTTTGAGATCACTGTTGATGTTTTGTTAATTTATGTCTCCATTGTTTCTTTTTTTACCACTTTCTTCAAACCCTTTCTTTCCCTAAACTGTCTCATCTTATTGCTTTCAACCGTATGCTCTTCCTGCAACTTCCTGTCTCTTCCTTCTCTTTACTCCTGCGTGTTTTCTTCTTTTCTGTTCTCTCTCTCTCTCTCTCTCTCTCTCTCACACCTCCTGTTGCCTCTTTCACCTTGCATTGCCCTCTTCTCTTTCTCACACCATTTCTCACCCCTTCCTTTTCCTTTCCTCTCTATTTCCTCCCTCATGCTGTCTGGAGTAGAGGTCGTGGTGGAGTATGAGTACGAGGCGCTCCATGAAGACGAGCTGACGCTGCGACTGGGCGACATCATCAAGAACGTGCGGTACATAGAAGAGGATGGTTGGATGGAGGGAGACCTTAACGGGAAAAGGGGCCTCTTCCCCGACAACTTTGTCAAGGTGAGAGGAAGCCAGTTTAGTTTAGGTTCATTTTAGAGTATTGCCCTTTTGTCATGCCAATTTCTCGATCATATTAAAGGCTAACTTTTTTTTTTCAACCTGGATCCTATTTTCCTAAGTGACTGATGGGAACAACAATCTTTGACATTGGTCCAGCATTAAGTGAGATCGCTGCAGTCGGCAGCGGAGAAACAAGCTACAATGTAAGTTAACCGGGCAATTGTCCGGCTTGTATTTACCTTCACAAAAGTGCTCGTTATGCCACTGACAGGCTCAGATTGATATTCTAAGTGTCTGACAACCTTATGGAAAGGATTTCTAAGGAGGTCGACCTTTCTGTTGAAGAGTAAGGTTCTTTTTTTTTAAACATAAAAACATCCGCGAAATTGCGTTCGCTAAACCAACCAGACTCCATGTAAATAAACGGTAATTTTAGCATCGTACAATACACTTCATTCAAATGCGACCGAAACAAAATAACACCGTGAAAAGTCATTTGGGCTGTCTTTCCACTTTTACAACCATCACAACTCTAGTTTTGGTTGAAATAAACACATAGTTTACCGATTTACATGTGAAAATATGTTGGCTCTATACACGCTAAAAGTATTGCTTTTTTAAATGGAGTCTGGTGGGTTTAGTGCTAGCGACTTCAGAGACGTGTCTGGTTAAACAGAAAGGTCTTAAAGAGGTTTTAAAAGTCTATCTCTGAAGGGATCCTTTCCATAATGTTGTCAGAATAATAATCTGAGCCTGTCAGCGGCAAAACAAGCAAAAACTTATTTACCTTCACAAAACTTTTGTGAAGGTAAATACAAGCTGGACGATTGCCCTATTAACTTACATTGTTGCTTGTTTCACCGCTGCCGACTGCAGCGATCTCGCTTAATACTGGACCAATGTCAAAGATTGTTGTTCCCATCGGTCACTTAGACACAAAAACATAGGAAAATAGTGTCCAGAGGGCTGTTTCACAAAAGCAGAATATATAAATCCAGGATAACCGATAAAGCGAGGCTTGACCTAGTCTAATCAGTGCAGCCTGGCTAGGTGAGTTTCACGAAGGCCAAGCCAGGCTGAGGAGGAGCGACTAGGTCGAGCCAGGCTGAAGTAATTTGGATAGATGCACGTTCACGGCTTTCCTTAACAGACCGCAAGGTCGATCACAGATTTACTGATGCTAAAATGGAGAATACGCATTGTTCATACTTTATACAGAGTGAGCAGCAGATTCTTGTGGAAGTATGATAACGTGAAACACATTATTTGTAAAACAGAAACACAGCCGTTGTAATGAAAAAACGTGGCAGACGATCACGGACCGACTGAATGTGCAAGCAGCCTAAATATATACATTAACGGACCACTGCTCTGAATTGAAATCTTCATAATCATACCATTCAAGGATTAGGCTCCTAATCATTTGCACAAATTAACAGTTGGACTCTTTGCCTTAAAAGTAAGCGGAAGATAATGTTACTCTATGTAACTATGTAAAATTTACCATGAAGATCAATTTTCAACAACGCTAGAATATGATGCATAAATATCTCTTTCACTCTGTTTCTCCCTCTCTCTCTCTTGGGCTAAAATATAAATTTCCTAAGTCATATTAACTTCCACTGCTCGCTTTTAATGCAAATTATATGTTTATATGATTATATGTATTATATGCTTTGCTCCCTCTATATATGGACATAGAAAAGAGACACTGAAGAAATTGGACTCTAAAATCTAGAAACTATAAAGAGAATTAAGTGATAAATTCCATGCACACTGTAAACATGAATGTAACAGTGTATTAATCAGTTATTTCCCTCCAGCAAAACATAAGGTCAAAAACCATTGGGGTGTCCTCTCCCTGTTGTCACATGAATGTACAGTAGTCTACACTATATAGTTACTGGTCCAGTGAACTAAGGTTGTAATTTGGGAGGATTGTACAATTAGAATAGGTTTTTATAATTGTACAATCCTCCCAAAGTATAGTCGTTAAAGAATACAAAAAAATTAATCAACTAAAATAATTTGATTGAAAGTGCATTGGTCACTATAGAAACTGTACATCACTTTATATAGTGCCCTTAGTAACAGACTTCATTTAAAACACATTTGGCAACTTTATCAGCCTTTTCTAATTATCTCAACAACTGCCATAATATATGCATCAAACTTCTAACAACAATATGAACAGCAGTCTTCATACAGCAATATAACAGTAACAATGTCACATGAGTAATTCAAAAAAATAATGGTCACAACTTTAAATAATAACAGTGCTTAACTGAACAGCAATATGTGGCTGTTGTATTTTAATGTAGGCTGATAACAATAAGGTAAACCCACTGCTGAGTGAACAGAAAATGCCCCAGGATTAATAAATCCTGGCTGTTAGCCTGGTTGGGACCAGGCTAGCTGGACAGAATACATCTCCATGGTAACTTAGGTGCCTCTGCTTTTGTGAAACCGAGTCAAGGCTAAATTGAGCCAGGGTAACTGGGAAATCCCGGCTTAATCCCTTGTCTTGGTTTTGTGAAATAGCCCTCTGGTTGAAAAAAAAAAAGCTACTTACCCTTTAAGTCATTGGGTTGTAATTGAGTTAGCTTGTTGACACTGTAGAGCTGCAGTTTCATGCTGTTGTTCCATCCCAGATAATCCTGTTGAAGCTGCGAGCATTATCAGACCTAGGCGATCTGCGGCTGAGTGTTGGTCACAGGCTACAGCAGATGTTGTGACTGGGTTTTTAGAGTCACATCTGGATTGCCGTATGCTTGGTTGGAAAGGAATTAAAGATATTTCTTTTGACAACAGTTTTACTAGATTTTCCATTATCCAGTTACTCTGGGTTTTTCCTGGCTCAGAGTGGGCTTTTGGGTCTGGGACTACGGACTGCAGTAATGATCGGCCCGCGTACAGTTAAGGCAATGAGTCTGCGTTACCTTATGTGACAGAAATCTAAGCATTTTCCCTGTTATTTCTGCCAATTTGATAAGCAAACATGTATATTAAGCTTGAGTAAATAAACCCTAATTAACAAAACTGGTTAAAAAAAGAGGCCTGTAACAATTATTACATAATTGTCTAATTAATAATTTATTTAATAATTTGAATTTGTTTAATTAATTAATTATTTTTAATAATTTATGCTCTTTATTGATGGGGAAATTACAATTTACACTCTTGTTAATAGTCCACCTCCGTATTTCGGTCCGTACGGGGATTTGAACCAGCGACCCTCCGGTTCCCAACCCAACTCCCTACGGACTGAGCTACTGCCACTCCCAAATTGTCAATCATTATACATAATTGCGGTTTCTTTGTTTAACCGCAATTAATTGCTAACATTAGCTAAGGTCTTAAGGGGTATGACTGTTAATGGTAGTTCTTGATTTTGTTTAGATATGCCAAATTGTAATTATATGAGTGATTATTTGTCGGATTGTATATTTTATTATTATTTCAATTGTTAGTTGTTGACACTTGGCCCTATACAAAAATGACAAGAGGGCATACAGTTAGAAAAATGTTTTATGATAATAAAGAGGCGTGGTTTACTTCATAGGCTGTGTATTTGTGTTATTATATTATGTGGGTCACATCACATGACAGTGATATATTACCAAAAGATGTATCCGGGAATTCATTCAAAACTTAAATTTGTTTAAAAAATGTAATAAATAAATAAATGTTTTAAAATTTGACTGAAAGACACAATTATATTGTTAATGGCAATTATTTCTGAGACAATACATTGTACAGTAACGTTTGGAATTGTTACAGCTAAATCAGGTGCTAAAAATGCTACTTTAACATCCTATTAATTAAAGTGCTGTGAAAATTCCAAATTCAATCAAAATTGGGAAACGCAGTTTGCAGCAAATTATTCCACACAGTTTACTACAGCATGCAGCTATAGACCAATAGATACACAGTATCAGTGGTTTTGGTAGAGTTGGGTCATAGTCATCTCTTGTTATGACTTGATAGTACACTTGATACACCCGAGTGCAGCTCTACTGGGAAATCAGCGTTTTCTGTGTAAGATATTTGCACAGCTAATGTGAAATGCATCCCTACTACAGTGCAGTTTGATTTTGTGCCATCTCTCTTGCCTTCTTTCTTTGACCCTCACTTCTCCCTCATCTCGCTCCTGTTTTTCCACATTCTACAATCCTACGTAGTGAGATAGGTAATCTGCTAAACAGCCTGGCCCAGCCACTGGGCTTGGATAGTTAAGCCGGTTGAACTTTGCTCCTGACAACGCTGCTGTCACCTGAGACGTACGTGTGCTTCCTGCTTTCTTTAATTGGTGTTGTCGCTGAGCGATCGGGGGGAATGAAACATGTCTGGGAGGGAGATGGTAAGGAGTGCTTCATCATGGTTAGTTAGGATTAATTGACATGGATTTATTTTGTTGTTGAAGTGTATTTGAAATGAATTTAATCAATGGAAAATTGTCATTAAGATAGAGATGTCTGTGTCGGGTATATCATCAACTGTCAGGGTCTGTGTGTATTTACTTGGCTGTACAACCATCCATTTTCCATTGCTTGTGCTGGTCCAAGTGTTCCAGGGTGTGTAATATGTTATCTGACTGTGTGAACATAGGAATCACATTGATGGACATTCTGAACCTTTGTAAGGTACAAATAGTACAAAACAGTTAATATTGATGGATTGCCTTATTTCTATGCTCTTAATTTTTTGGAACTACAGTTCACATTATAAACAGGAAGTATAATGTTGCCATAGTTAGCTAAATTAGTTATTTACTTAGTTAGCCTGGGGGGATTCAACTTGAGGGGGGAGGGGTTACTACCATTTAGTAACAGTTGAAAATAGGGGCAAGGTTGCCCAACTTGCTTCAGTCAACCGATTCGTAGCGTTAGAACCGGGCCATCGGTGGAATCTTGGTCCATTTAGACCGATGCAGGGGATACCAATTTGCATCGGTGAATCTTCACACCCCTACTGCTAACGTGTCTCCTCGCTTCCCTCACTCATTCTTCCTCGCGTCTTAGCTCCTCCCGTCGAGGATGTGAGAGAGAGAGAGATGCGAGGAAGAGACGCGAGGACGGACGTGCCGAAGATGCCAAATGAGAAATCCTTGATTCCACAGTGTCAGTCTTAAAGTGCCCATATTATGAAAAAATCACTTTTTCTGGGATTTGGGGTGTTATTTTGTGTCTCTGGTGCTTCCACACACATACAAACTTTGAAAAAAATCCATCCATGCTGTTCAGAGTGAGATACAGTTTCTGAATGTGTCCTGCCTTCAGTCTCTGGGTGAGCTGTTCAAAATCGGCACGGCTTGTGACGTCACAAGCCGAAACGAGCAGGCTAACCGCAACCATTAGCTCGTAGCGTTAGCATGCTAACGCTATGGCTAACGCTAGCATGCTACCTCGTTCTCAATAGCAAAGCACTTCTACAACACACACAAGTTCACCATAATCTACAAAAGAACTACTTACATGTGCGCCCTCATTTAGAAGTCTCCCAGCTAATCCTGCCTTGTAACTGACCGAAGTTGTAGAAACAGCCTTTCTTTTACTGTCTATGGAGCTAGCTAGCTGACATGATCTACATCTGAGCTACTGGGCATGTGCAGTGCAATCAAAGATAGTACAGAAGAAGAAGAAGAAGAAAAGAGGTCTCACTCTGTAGCTAAAACAGAGACCAGCTGAAAAGAGGATCTGCAGCAGTGAGAGAGAGCACTGCAGTACAACACAAATATGGTGTTTTTTGAAAATTAAACCATGTAAACTTATTCTGGTACAACCTTAAAATACAATTATGAACCTGAAAATGAGCATAATATGGCTGCTTTAAGAGACGTCAGTTACTTATGTCGTGCTGCGCTGCTGTATCTGTCATGTGGAGGTGCGGCTTTTATGCAGTGAAACATTTCTTACAGAAGTTAAAACGTGGCATAGGTGTAAATTGCTCTTTCTGAGAATTGCATCCTAAACCTTGTTCCAGTGTATTTTGGTCTTGTAAATTTACATGTAAGCTGTAGAAGGATATTATAATAATCTTATCGTGGACAACATCTTCTTAGATTGTGCTGGTTAGTATAGTATTTTTTTTTTTTTTGTATTTGGTTGCTAAAATTATAGTGACAATATTATTATTATTATAGTCATAATCTAATTTTACTTCCCACCAAATTACACATTCACAAATGGAAATTTACAATATGTGTCAATGATTTCATTTCTTACCAAACAAAGAGGCTATCAAAACGATGAATGTTTGCAACATCTTTAATGTTTTTGAGTGAAATTATCGTCATACACTCGCATATTTATTTGGACTTAATTTATGTGTTAACGATGCAAAAACTTCATCGTCACAGTACAATGTGATGACATTTTAATTCTGCAATTTAAGCATATTAGGAGCAGTGGACAGCTACAAGCGTCTGGGGAGCAACTTGGGGTTCAGTGTCTTGCTCAGGGATACTTTGACATGTGGCCGGAGGAGCCTGGGATTGAACCGCCAACCTTATTGCGATGGGGCAACCACTCTACCTCTGAGCCACAAGCCACACAACGCATATCACGATAGAGATTTGTTCCGTTTTTGTTGTCGTTTTCTGCGTGGCACTGCTTTTCGTTAAATTTTCCTCATGCTTCATCTGTATGTGATTTTGATTTTTTCTTTTGGAGATAAAAAAACAAAAACAAAAAGAAGAGGTGCAAGCGTTTATGTCGGGCCACTTGATAAAAGACTTCCCCGTAGGATACACCAATGTTTCCTCTCTCCCTCACTCCTCCAGAAGCCTCTTCTCTCCTCGTGGTGCATTTAAGGGATTGGAATATCCTCTGGGATGGCGGAAGGGGGAGCGATTTCCCTGTCACAGGAGGAGAGAGGAGCATAAGTTGGCGTAATGAAAAGCACCCATGGTGTATGTTAATGCAAATCTGAGGAAACCATAATAAAACCACGGCCACAATACTGAGCTAACAGTTTCCTTGGACTGCAAGGAATTAGTCTTCAGAATAAAATACCGAAATCCATTTTCTTCATTCAAATTTACAACATTTTATCACTCATTGCCTGTCATCTAATCACTAAAAATGTCTTGTATAAATATGGAAAGAGTGTTATTGTTCAGTATTGTAAAACATACTGTTAAGGCAGCTACACACCGGGCTGATAATCGGCCGTTGGACAATCTGGCGAGGTCAGTGACTCGAGTCTGTCCGGTGTGTTCCGTGCCGTCGTCCATTGGAGGAGCTGTCGGCCTTCATTTTGGCCAGCCTGACATGCTCAGTCAGAGACAGGGCGGTCGGGACTCACCCGGAAATGGCAAGCGGGATTACTGTGACTAAGACTCTCAAAATCTGACGAAAATCTTTTAAACTGACCTTTTGTCGATCTGAAATGAAGACAGATTCAGCAACTGCACGGCCTATTTCTCACTTAAAATTATTCAGAAACACATTTCGTTGAACTATTTTAGTACAATATGAGATCGTATTCTGAATGAATCGCCATTAATGGCCTGTTGAAAAATCCGAAATCCGGAAGCAGCAGCCAGACCCACGTGACGCGTTCGTACATTCAGCTGCCGGTTTATATTTTTTGGGCGACAATACAGATTAGCGCCGCCTGCTGTTATGGAGACGTATTACGTCTTGCCGCTTTGGTGTGTTCCTAGGCACTTTTTTGACCAACTCGAGGAAACTGATCAGTCCAACTGCCTTTTCTGCCAATGATCGGTCGTCTGGTTGGTCTGTAACGGCCTTAACAGGAGTATGAGTAGTCGATGTATCTGTATAGTTGAAATGGGATTAGGTAGGGAAAACACAAATGCAGACATTTTCACATATTGTAGTTACAATAATAATTTATTAATCGTGACGCTAAAGTATGCTGCATTAAAGACGGTGTAGAAAAGAATGCTTCCCATTAATTGCTGTGTGTCTGGTATTTGTTTTAGGAACTGAAGAAGGAATCCAAAGAGGTCAAGGAAACAAAGAATGAGCCCAAAGAGGAGGCCTCTCATCCTCAGAAGAGAGAGAAGAGTGCAGGAAATGTGGCCAACCTGGTTCAGAGGATGAGCTTTATCGGCATCCCGACTGGTGGCTTCCAGCCTCAGCCACCAGCAGCTTCAAAGAGTAAGATGCTCTGGTTTTGTTAGGGTAAAATGATAACTGTAAGTAATCGTTTGTTTGGTGTACAGGATGACGTGAAGTGGTGTGATGTGGTTTACTGCACGGGCCAACACTTATTTGCAAATTATTTTCCCCGTTTGCTGTGTGTCCATTCATGCATACATCAAAAAAGAAGAAAGGTCCAAGATGACGATTCCATATTTAATTTGTTAGTACGTAAAATAGAGCTGAGTGACAACCCCACGCGTAGCGGCACAAACAGCCTTTTTCACATGTGTGTATATTAGGGCTGTCAATCGATTAAAAAAATTAATCTAATTAATTACAGACTGATTAATTAATCGAAATTAATCGCATACATAATTAACAGTGCCTGAACCGATACTTTTTAAGAAAGTAAAAAAAGAAAAGAAAAAAAGGGTACTAAACAACAGTTGGTGACATTAAAGAACGGCTTGTTTATTGCTAAGGCCATATGGTCAAAATTAAATGATTTAATAATAATGTATAACAATAACAATAACTTATTTCACTAGTAAATTGCTGTTGAACGACAAAAACAACCACCAAGGACATTTACAATAACTTCAAATGCACCACGAAGCTGTAGTTTACTAGTTTCATTGAACGCACTGTCTGTGTTGTTTTTCCGACGGCAGCTGCAGATTGTTACATCCCGCTGTTGAGTCACAGTCCTCTACAGTAAAACACAGTCAAACTTTACACCGTTCAGCGTTAGTTGTCAGCATTGTAACCGTGTTTAATCCAGCTACTAGCTAGCGGTAGGCTAACGTTAGCTGCTGTCGAGTATAGTGTTAACTAGCTAGCGGTAGGCTAACGTTAGCTGCTGTCGAGTATAGTGTTAACTAGCGTCACATGCAGCGGTGTTTGTGTTGCCTGTATCGTCTTCAGAGCACCAGAGAGAAGAGCAGACATATCAGTGGCACCAGATTCCGGTAGCCAGGGTTGGCAGGAAGAAGATTTTTACAAGTAAATGTTCCAGTTAATGATCCAGGCGGCGCATTCTCGTCTCCCTCCTTCATTTTACAGTCGAATGGTGGCTAGAACGGCTCCGGGTCAAACGTCAATATGGAATGGATTAATCTGCGTTATTTTTTTTAACGCGTTATTTTTTCTCAGATTAATTAATTGAAATTAACGCGTTATTTTGACAGCCCTAGTATGTATATGTATGTATGTGTGTGTATATATATATATATATATATAGCTAGCCTAGATATTGGTTCACTCAAATGAAAATCAGTTTACATCGGACATTTTTGTTTTTTAAATCCCAGCCCTAGTATAAAGATCCTAATCACGCTGCGGTGCTCATCCATCAGTATCTTCATAATTCTGTGTTTTAAAACTAGAACTAGGATATAATATAAAAGCCTACAGTATAAAACAGCCTACGCTTCCCCCGCTCCAGTGTATTTTCGCGTCAGTTCCTGAACTGTTGAACATCTGACCGAGGGCTCCTCCAGCACCAGCTGGCAATCCTCACCCTGCAAACTGCTGTTCAGTCACGGAACATGATGTTAATAGCATGAGAAATGGTGCTTCTTGATTTAGTCTAGTTTCATTAATCAATGGAGGCATGTGTGCGATATTTGATCAGATATAAACCAACTTTTTTTGTCCTCACAAGAGCTGACCATAAGATATTAACCATGTATTGTAGATAAACTAATGCTGGCCCTCTAATGATGTTGTGTTGTTAGTTTTATCATCACACTGTGTAGGCTAGTTACACCTCCTGTCCGTGGCACATTGCTATTATGATGGCGGATTTGCTGAGCAGGAAGGAGAGAAGAAACTGATCTGCCCGTGCGTGAAGTGAAAGCGCACGAGCAGATCATATCATAATACTATTTCATTAAGGGTGTCACGATTTCGATTTTAAATCGAGTCACAATCTTGAATATCGAATAAAAAAAATGGAATCGCCGATACTGCCACGCCCCCATGTCACGTCCGGTCGGCTTGTCAAGCGGAAAAAAGACACGTGTTGAAGTGCTGCAAGTCAGTCAACCTCCTGTAACTTAGTAACCAGTCAAAAGATGGCATGGCAACTGCAGATGCTGGAGACCCATCCACAGACCTTGAGCCCCCTCCTCTTTCACTGAAGTGTCTGAAAGTGTGGAAGTATTTTGGATTTCCAAGTCCGAGTTATGTTGACAACGTTCGCGTTATCGACAAAAAAGCCACAGTTTCCATGCTCTGCAATGTGCATGTACTATATTCTGTGTGTTTACCATTGCACGTTAGCCTAGCAGCTAGCGGATATTCCTTCTGCTTATAGCTTTATCTCATCCGTATTCAACCAGATCCATTGCCTAATCCTAGTGCCTTCCAGGCAGCGCTGCCTGGAAGACGACGTTGGGGGCTTCAAACACCAAACTCTGTGTTGGTGCAAAGCGTCTGCCCTCAGGATTGTCGGTAAACTTTTTTTTTTTCTTTTTACTTTATTGACAAATTGTCAAGTTTCCAATTGACTGAAGATATGTTATTGTTACATTATGTTGTTAATACGTGTTTTAAATTTGACAATGTAGTGTGGTACATTGCGAACAAAGGCCAGATATTATATTACATACAAGTCTAGTCTAAAAATGGCATAGCAACCTGTGCTTTTAAAAAAAAAAGAAGTAAAAATCGAGAATCGAATCGTGACCTTAGAATCAAAAATGTAATCGAATTGAGGATTTTAGAGAATTGTGACAACCCTATATTTCACATTGTAATATGTTTATGTTTTATCTTTTGCATGTTTGTGTCTTGCTGCGCGCCCCTGTGTGTGCGCCTAGGCTCACGCTGTTCCCGAGCTAAGGCGCATTTTACTAATGCGCTGTTAAAATAACAACGAAATGCTGCGCTACTGACTTTAGACCAGGTTTTTGTTCGTCAATGGCGCGATCACTTCCTGCTGCCTCAAGATAGCAATACGGCAAGAATGCACCTGAACACACCGCTCTTAAGACCGGCACGCCCATGGCCGCACAGATGGGTGCATTTGCTATTTAAACGACGCGGGCGCTGGACGGTCTTAAAATAGCAAAGTCACTTGCGTCGGGCTTTGTCAAGCTGTGAAAGTATTGGCCAGTCACATTCCCTACTTTCTCCCCCTCTAATCTCAGAGCTCTCCCCGACACACCGACAGTTTGGGAATCCTGTAGAGAGTTTTCCTCAGAGCAAACGTATCGTTGGCTGGGACTAGGGATGGAAATGATTTAAACTTTAGTTTTGAACCTGAACAATCTCTATCGCATCATGCTGCTCATCACAGCCACACATAGGCTACCTGTATTATAATTAAAAATGTGGAGCTTCAGGCAGCCAAAATAGATGGCACTCGCAGCCGTTTCCAGTTACCCAGTGTTTAGGATGCAGTCGCCGGGTGAAAGACTGACATGAATGGATGTTCCTGAGGGAGTTCTAAGCGGAGCAAGTCTTTTTTAGTGATTCACAATTTTTTGTGTAGCTGTGTGAGCTGTGTTTTCAGTGTCCATATCCAAAGGTAACGCTATTTTACAACATACTGATGCTGGTTGCACAAAATGTAACTAGTGGATCTGCCATGCGTAATTGGCAGTGACATCACTCCAGTTAAAGACCGCAGTTGGAACAGATACCGGCTGCCTTCGGTACCTATAAAGAGAGTCACACACATGAAGGAAAGGCCTTCTGTAAGGCGCACCAGAGAGCACGTGTTGATATTTACAGGTTCAAAAGAACCCTTCCTAGCGCCTGCAAGCTATTATAGTGACAACCACCAAAACAGCCCAAACCCGGTGGGAGCACGCAGTCTACTCACAACATGACACCCCCCCCCAGTGTTAAACCCAAGTTGGCGCCTGTGCATGTGTAGCACCACACAGCTGAATGTCTCTGACAGAGTGACAGCTAGAGCTGCAAAGATTAATTGATTAGTTGTCAACCAATAAATTAATCAATAATTATTCTGATAACCTATGAAACGATTTGAGTCATTTTTTTAATTAAGATTCTCTTAATTTAGTGTCTTAAATGTGAATATTTTCTAGTTTCTTCACTCCTCTGCGACAGTTCAAGTTATAGTGCGTAGTTTCTGTCGCCCCCATGAGGAAGTAATGACAACAAAACTGTTGGCGCGTCCACTAGGGTTGGGTACCGTTTGGATTTTCATGATTCTAATGCCAAACCGGTACTTTTAAAACTATTCCGATTCCTAACCGATTCTTGAAAAACTGAAAAATGACATCAAAGATTTCAATTTAAAAATATATTAACGTTTTAAAGTGCTTAAATATATAAGTAAACCTAAGTCACCTAACACATAACTACAATAATTTAACAAATAACAGTTACACTATTAACAAGTAACAACTAAATAAATGTTGTTGAGTTGGTATGCCAACCAGCTTCAAACTTCAGCAGTTATGCACTCATAGGGCCCTATCTTGCACCCGGCGCAGCGCAAGTGTCTTTGCTATTTTAAGACCGTCCAGTGCCCACGTTGTTTAAATATAATAATAATAATATGCTTTTACGTCCGTTTTGGTGAGCCCAGAGGGAAAATATGGCATTTTCAAAGTAGCCTACATTTACGATAGCTAGCTAACAGTAGACTACAGTGAAAGTGTGATATTTTTACGTCCGTTTCGGAGTGTGTACAAAAAGCCGTCTATCAGCACAGCAGTGATTGTAGAGTGCATGTCGGAAAATTAGTGCGGACATGCGCGTCACACCGTGAGCGGGCACGTGCGCCACTCGGCAGAAAAGGGAGAAAGAAAAGAGTCTGAAAATATTTCAGTCGGAACCGAAATTTGCGTTCTAATCCGGTCCGAATACTACTGTTTGCGTAGGAACCGGTTCCATAGTGGAACCAGGTTTCGGTACCCAACCCTAGCATCCACATGATACAAGCCTACCGTGATCGCACACACGCAATTACTTCTTTCACCAGTAAATTGCTGTTAAAAGACAAAAACAGATGAGAAAAGGGTATTTTACGATAACTTTGATTGCACCACGAGGTTTACCATTGTAGCACCGGATTTTAACGTGCGCCATTAATGTCAACAGAAAATTGCGTTGCCTGTATCTTTTCACGGCAAACACGCATGAAATGAAAGTTGTGTAGCGCACGAACGTAGTGTTTAAACTTTTATGGAGACAACCAAATAAAATATTGACTTCTTTTGAAATAAGATTTTCCAGGTTTGTAAGTTTTGATATTTTTTTTTTTATATATATAAAAAAACTAAAACAAACATAGAACAGGTGGTTGCCAAAAGGGCAACCAGAGGCCACGAAATGGTTGCCAATTGACTCAATCTGGTTGTCAAGGGCAACCGTTACTGTCGAGTATGTATGTGTATATACAGTGAGGAAAATAAGTATTTGAACACCCTGCTATTTTGCAAGTTCTCCCACTTAGAAATCATGGAGGGGTCTGAAATTGTCATCGTAGGTGCATGTCCACTGTGAGAGACATAATCTAAAAAAAATCCAGAAATCACAATGTATGATTTTTTTAACTATTTATTTGTATGATACAGCTGCAAATAAGTATTTGAACACCTGTCTATCAGCTAGAATTCTGACCCTCAAAGACCTGTTAGTCTGCCTTTAAAATGTCCACCTCCACTCCATTTATTATCCTAAATTAGATGCCCTGTTTGAGGTTGTTAGCTGCATAAAGACACCTGTCCACCCCATACAATCAGTAAGAATCCAACTACTAACATGGCCAAGACCAAAGAGCTGTCCAAAGACACTAGAGACAAAATTGTACACCTCCACAAGGCTGGAAAGGGCTACGGGGAAATTGCCAAGCAGCTTGGTGTAAAAAGGTCCACTGTTGGAGCGATCATTAGAAAATGGAAGAAGCTAAACATGACTGTCAATCTCCCTCGGACTGGGGCTCCATGCAAGATCTCACCTCGTGGGGTCTCAGTGATCCTAAGAAAGGTGAGAAATCAGCCCAGAACTACACGGGAGGAGCTGGTCAATGACCTGAAAAGAGCTGGGACCACCGTTTCCAAGGTTACTGTTGGTAATACACTAAGACGTCATGGTTTGAAATCATGCATGGCACAGAAGGTTCCCCTGCTTAAACCAGCACATGTCAAGGCCCGTCTTAAGTTTGCCAATGACCATTTGGATGATCCAGAGGAGTCATGGGAGAAAGTCATGTGGTCAGATGAGACCAAAATAGAACTTTTTGGTCATAATTCCACTAACCGTGTTTGGAGGAAGAAGAATGATGAGTACCATCCCAAGAACACCATCCCTACTGTGAAGCATGGGGGTGGTAGCATCATGCTTTGGGGGTGTTTTTCTGCACATGGGACAGGGCGACTGCACTGTATTAAGGAGAGGATGACCGGGGCCATGTATTGCGAGATTTTGGGGAACAACCTCCTTCCCTCAGTTAGAGCATTGAAGATGGGTCGAGGCTGGGTCTTCCAACATGACAATGACCCGAAGCACACAGCCAGGATAACCAAGGAGTGGCTCTGTAAGAAACATATCAAGGTTCTGGCGTGGCCTAGCCAGTCTCCAGACCTGAACCCAATAGAGAATCTTTGGAGGGAGCTCAAACTCCGTGTTTCTCAGCGACAGCCCAGAAACCTGACTGATCTAGAGAAGATCTGTGTGGAGGAGTGGGCCAAAATCCCTCCTGCAGTGTGTGCAAACCTGGTGAAAAACTACAGGAAACGTTTGACCTCTGTAATTGCGAACAAAGGCTACTGTACCAAATATTAACATTGATTTTCTCAGGTGTTCAAATACTTATTTGCAGCTGTATCATACAAATAAATAGTTAAAAAAATCATATATTGTGATTTCTGGATTTTTTTTTTTTAGATTATGTCTCTCACAGTGGACATGCACCTACGATGACAATTTCAGACCCCTCCATGATTTATAAGTGGGAGAACTTGCAAAATAGCAGGGTGTTCAAATACTTACTTTCCTCACTGTATATATGCATATATATATATATATATATATATATATAATTTATTTTTTTTTTTCTTCAATATTTTATTTTCAGTTTTCAATTTTACTTTTTGCAAAGTAAACTGGCAACTGGATGTTGGATGCTGACATTATGCGACAGTATCCATCATGAGTGAGGTAGAATGAGAATATACACACTACACGTACTCACACGTTCAGACAGTTCAAGGTCTCTAAGGGGATGGAGTAACGTTGCACTGAGCCAAAAAAGGTCTTTGTTCATCAGAGTTTATTCATATTCTTCATATTAACCTTATGCAGCGCAGCCTTTCCATCTGTATTATAGACACTAGGGCTGAATTATTAATCGTTTTGAAATCGAAACCGCGATTTGAAAGAATGCGATTAGCTAATCGTGAAGACTGTGTGCAATATTTAGTTGAATGTTTGGTGTAACATTTGGTTTAACAGTTTTTATTCCTATTTATTATTTTTTTATTATTGTATTTACTGTTTTTTCACAAGATAAATGCTGGAATAATTAGTTACATATCACAGATTGTTTACAGAAATGTCCTATTTTCAGTGGATTTTTCATTTATTTTAGTACTGATATTTTTTTATTGGAATTGTTTTTATTATTATAACTTTAGCTTTTGTGATAAATGTTCTGTAATTGAATTGAATTGTTCAATGTTCCATGCTTATTATATCTATGTTCTCATCCTTGCATGAGAGTATAGAGCAGTTTTGACGGTGTCTCATGTTATAATGTTTTATCTGTTACACAGTGACTATTGAACTTTAGCTATACATAAAAAAATAATAATCGCAAATCGAATTGTAATCGCAATATCTGGCAGAGATCTTTTAACAGGGGGTCCGAGACCCCTAGGGGGGTCCTCAGAGTTACTGCAGGGGAGCCACCAAATTATTGTTAATTAAAAATTATGATTTTCTCAAAATTTCAAATGTCTTAACATAAATCCAACATATCATAGCCTATTTGAGGGGGAGACATTAATGATAGGCTTACTGGCCTATAGGTAAGGTAGCCATCCACGGATACAGTTAATCCCAAAGGATTCATTGTGCCACCTGTATGTTTAAAGGCTTTGGCCGCCCTGCAAGTAATTGTAGGCCCAGTTTAATATGCAACTTCATTTTCAATTAAATGTCATTTAGCTGACGCTCCAAAGCGCCTTACAATTGCTATATATGTCAGAGGTCGCACACCTCTGGAGCAACTAGGGGTTAAGTGTCTTGCTCAGGGACACATTGGTTGATGTATCGCAGTGGGAATTGAACCCAGGTCTCCCACACCAAAGGCATGTGTCATATCCACTGCGCCATCACCACCCACTCCAGAATGATATAATGTAGGGCAGAACCCAGAGCCTTCCCTAAGTCAAAAATAATGGGACACATCTGTTATGATTTGGTACGGAACAAGTTTGCATCATAAGAATATTAGTTTTCTTTAAACGCACTCTACTTGTATCCTTACCATATGGCAGTGACTGATTTATCAGGTGATCAGAGAATGTAAATAAACAAACAAGTGCCTCTGGATGAAGTCATTTGTGGTAAATGGGGACCACTTTGGTGCTTACTGTCCTCAGTCTGGACTTGAAATGCTGGTCTTCTTTGTAGAAAACCTCTCCCATAGATCAGCTCAGACGGATGTAACATCTTGTGCTGTCCTTGCTAAAACTACTTTTTTTTTAATTTTTTTTTTTTTAAAACCTTTAAATCAATACTATTTCTTTTTTGGTTGTTGCATTTTTGTGTGCAGCTCTGTTTGTTCAATCAGTCAGTCAGTCAGTCAATCAATCAATCAATCAATCAATCAATCAATCAATCAAACTTTATTTATAGAGCAGAGAAGAAGTGATTTAAAAACAGAGGCAGAGCGTTCCACAGCACGCACGTGCACACACACACACACACGCACACACATGCACACACACACACACACACACACACGCGCGCACGCACAACAGGTTGGTTGACTAACTGGTATTTTCTGACCTGCTTCTCACAGAGCCTAAGAAGAGACAGTGCAAGGCTCTTTTTGACTATCAGCCGCAGAATGAAGATGAGCTGGAGCTGAAAGCCGGAGACATCATAGACATCACTGAAGAGGTACTTTCAATGCTTGATCACGTGTCCAAGATATCAGTTTTTGGTGTGTGGGATTTGAGCCATGCTGGTGTAATATTACAACCACTTATTGTGTTTATTCACTGAAGATACAACTGTCTACTAGTTATTTGTGGTGCTGGCAAGTCGGAACAAGTAAGAGCCGGAAGAAGTGCTAATAATAAGTCAAAGGGAAATGTGTGTGTGATTACCTAACAATAAACATAAAAATATATGTGTGTTTCTATGTAAAGATTGGTCTTTAAGATGTTAAGTAATACTACTTAGTCTAACAAATAGACAACATTTCAGAGTTTTTATTCAGAATTTTGTATTTACTGGATTTTTAAAATTTTTTATTAAAAAAATGTTGATTATTTATCTATGTGTAGCATTGGGAGCAACAGTGTCATTTTTGTGGAACTGTTAAGCTTCCTAAGACGTCACTCCCTCAGGTACACAGGACGCTCGGAGCCACCAGATTGCTTTGCATTTAACATTTTGGAGAAAAAAAATCCCATTACCGTGTCAGGTGGTTTATGTCTTATAATGTCTTCTCTGCAGGTTGAAGAGGGCTGGTGGAGCGGCGACTTGAACGGCAAGTCAGGACTGTTTCCCTCCAACTTTGTCAAAGAGCTGGATGCCACGGGAGAGGACGCCGACTCCAACGACATGGCGGCAGATGAGACGGGTAAGATGTAAAACGAGCAGGGATCCATTAATGTGAAGGCGGCAACTTGGTTGGATAAACATTAGAGAAGGTGAACTGGAAATGTATGTTTGGTTAGGCAAGATACCAAAACAAAGTTCAAGGCAGGCGCATAGTGATGGTTTTTCCTGTTCTTCGTAGACTCAACTGTGGCTGTCAATCTGCGTAGAGCTTTAAAATGCACTTCATGTTCAGGAACAAGGCCGATAAATTCCCCCTGCTTTTACTAAGTCAGCTCTGTTAGCATATAACATCTGCTTACGTTATTTTTCAGAGACAATTTATTCTCTGGTTGAGATATTGGAGCATTTAATGCAGAGCCCGCTTATCCGGGGTCGGGTTGCGGGGGCAGCATCTCCAGCAGGGGACCCGAAACTTCCTATTCCCGAGCCACATTAACCAGCTCCGACTGGGGGATCTCGAGGCGTTCCCAGGCCAGGTTGGAGATATGATCCCTCCACCTAGTCCTGGGTCTTCCCCGAGGCCTCCTCCCAGCTGTTAGTTCATTGTCAGTAAAATGAAGTGTAGTAGTGGGATGTCCAGGTGTTCTTGCAGCTGAAACGAGCCTCAACAAGAAGTTTGGCTGAGGGTTCAGTCTGCAGCTGGATGTTTCTAGGCCTTTTCCCTGTCTTGCATTTGTTTTTCATCAGGGCTGTGGTATACTGTCGACGTTCATAAGAACTGCTGAGTTTTTTTTAATGAATGAATATTTTTCTTCATATACATAGCAATGTTATAATAGGGGCTTTCCGACCGGATAGTACTTGTACTTTTTAGAGGAAAAGTACACTTCTAAGCAGTTCTAAGAACTACTCTCCCCCAAAATCTTTTTTTCCGTTTGCATTCCCACTGGCCAAGTGGCCATAGGGACTGGTAGGAGGGGTAAGGGAGTGACGCAAGCACGGCAACGGTCTTTATAGCGTTAAAATCAGAAAACAAATACACCAAAAAAAGTATGAACTAAATACTAAATCTAATGTATATAGCATATTTGTCATAATTTAAACAAGTCTCCCGAAGAGAAAAGGGTATCTCTCTCTCCCCCCGCCTCTGCCTGCTGCTGTGTGTGTGTGTGTGTGTGTGTGTGTGTGACTGTGTTTTAATTAATTTCACTATTTTGTAAAATGTTTTTGTATATTTTCTTATTTCTCATACTTCATACTACGTCGATGAGGAAAGGGGCATGTGAGACAAATTTTAATATGAGCTGGCTAATGATCTGCAATTTCATAGATTAAGCTATAGTCTTTTTTTTTTATTTATTTTTTTATGCATTTTGATGAGAGCATGTGATTGGAGCAGTGAGAATTTCCCTCGTTCACGGAGCTAAGGCTCGGTCCTTACCACAGCGGCCCAGGTTCCGACCTTGCGGCCCTTTGCTGCTCTCTCTCCCACTTTCATGTCTTCAACTTTCCTCTCAAATAATGGCCTAAAATGCCCCAAGAAATAATCCTCAAAAAGAAGAAGTAAAAAAAGAGATGGGCTTGGGCATGCTTCAAATGGGGTAAGGGTGACCAGAGCAAAATTGGAGCGGGAGATAAGGCAACGCTGCAACCTTTTTAAAAATCTGCTCTGTGCTCAATTTAGAATACTCCTCGCTCACTCACGCTCCGCTCACATGCTCTGCCCCCCCATTGTGCCGCGGCATCCTGGTTGAGAAAGGCTGATAATAGCAGCAAGATGTGATACTTTCACCCTCTAATTCACCCTCTGTCTCCCCCTGTTGTATCCCCTCCGCAGATTTAAGTGGAATGGAAAGCGCTCCCACCCCCACATCCCCTCAACCTGCCTCAGGGAACGGAGTCATAGCTCAGCCCAAGAAGATCCGAGGCGTTGGCTTCGGAGATATTTTCAGAGAAGGGTCGGTCAAACTAAAGGCCCGGCTGCCAAGCGCCGAAACCGAGGAAAAGAAGGCGAGAGTAAGTGTGATGCAACCTCCGAATACACACATAGAACCGAAGAAATGCTGCTGAAGCTGACCTCCATAGAAAAGCATTCTGATTTCCTTTTTGTATATTTACATATGTGTCACAGAGCATTATAACATTGGCGACAGAAACAAAAACATTAATCCCTGTGGTTTATCTTTTCATTTACATACCGCTGCAAAACCAGTGTTGCTGCTAAAGCAAACCAGCCATTTAGCTTATTCAGCTGAATTGTATTGAAAAGGGGAATTACCAAAATACTTTTTTTAACGCTTTTAAACTTTTTCAGAAAGTGTAAAAAAATAGGATTCAATACAGTAATTATTTACTTCAAGACAGATATTTTTCCGTGTAAAGATATAGAGATACATTAAAACTTCTTACAGAACATATTACTTTAGCTCCTGAAAAATGTGCACTTTTAAATTGCACATGTACTTTATTTCCAGAGTATGCATAAAACGGGGCAATCGTTTTGTGTGTAGATTTGTTTCACATTTCATTTGGATTTGGATCAGTAATATGATGGTCTAGTCAAAGTGCTAAGGAGATCAATTACTTTAAAATATAGTATTCCACTATTATTCCGAATTTGAATCGGGTCTTGTAAACAGCATATTCCGTTTGAATATTCAGAATAAGGCATTTTTTCCGAAGCATTTTTCCGATTAAGACATGTAGGATATGCCGCAATTATTTGGGTTCTGGAAGCATTCTTAGGACATGTATACAGCGCATTTAGACAGGGTTTCCGCGGGGTCTTAAAAAGTCTAAAATTTAAAAATCTAATTTTTAGGTCTTAAAAGTCTTAAATTCGCTGTATTTCACAGTATTGTGTTCTAGGTCTTTAATTATTTTAAACAGGTAACTTAATTTTCCTACGTCCATGCAACGCTTCCTCTAATGCTCTTTTTTAAATTATTATTCCGTGGTGTTGTAGTTCTTTCAGCTTTCGTGTTATTTGGCGCGAGTCTCTTTCGGATAATACCACAGACATAAAACTGATTTTATTCTTCAGCTATGGCGAAGTGCAAGTTTAGCGCTACTTGGCTTGAAAAAACTGAATTTAGGGCTTAGTGGATGTTGTGATAAAGGCCTTAAATTCCATTCATAAAAAGGTCTTAAAAAGTCTTAGAATATAATATATTAGAATATGCGTCTCGGGTGCCTGGGTAGCTCGCCTGGTAGAGCAGGAGCCCACATATAGAGGTTTACTCCTCAACGCAGCGGCCGCAGGTTCGACTCCGGCCTGCGGCCCTTTGCTGCATGACATTCCCCCTCTCTCTCCCATTTCATGTCTTCACCTGTCTTATATAAATAAAGGCCTAAAATACCCCAAAAATCTTAAAAAAAATAAATAAATAAATAAAATGAATGTGTCTCAATCAGGGTTTTACCTGACAGGCAACAGGCATCTTCCTCTTGCCTGTTTACAGCGTACAGTCAGCTCTGTGAGTTGCTATGGTTGTTACCAGAAATCAACCAGCCAGCAGTTAGCTAGGCTGCGGTAGTCATGCATGTCCAAAAGACAAGCCCACATTTCTTGTTCGGAAGGAGAAACGCACCTTATTTCAAACATTATGAAAGACTTGGGTATCAGTTTTTTTGAATATGCACAAACATCGCAACGACGACCTTTTCAAGAAGGTGGTTGAAGAAATGGAAAAGGGATGCTGGGTTTGCACGGTCGAACAAGTCCACCACCGGTGGAAAATTTAGAAAAGAATTCCTATTTTTGCACGGCTGCATGTAAACTGGAATATGAGTGGTATATCCACTTTCATTAGACATGTAAACAGCTCAGTTGGAATATTGTCTTTTTCAGAATCAGGGCAAAAAACCCGGAATATTATGTGCATGTAAACATAGTCACCATCATTAAAAAGACTGCATTTATCCCCATATTCAAGTGACATCGCATCAATCCCCTATTCGTGCAGGATAAATAGCCTGGCATCTGATCCTATTTAGCAGCAACTCATGCAAATCAGATGAACTGTGTCTGGGCTCATTTGCATCTGTAGTCTCAGTAAATAAAACACATGTAAAATGTTGCTCTCCTGACAGTAATTTGCATAAATCTAAATAAAATGTCCCTTCAGTCTCAGTAACATCTCTTCAGTCACATCTCTTCTTCATCTATACGACATGTTGGTTATCTATATGATTTATTTCTGTATTGTTTTGGAGGAAGTGTCTTGGGTCAGCCTGGCACAGATTTACATTTTTTGAGCGGTCTGTTTTTAAATTTAAAATTTTTGATTTGATTTTATTAGGCTCCCCATTAGCTGATGCAGAACATCAGCTACCGTTCCCAACAACAGATGAGACTTTTTTATGGCGTTATATATGTGTCACATTCCTGAGCGAGTAATTGTATGTTTTGAGCACAGAGAACTATATTTTGCAAGCGCATTACATTGCATTTTGAACAGAAATGTACACTCGCAAAAAACAATTCAGCTTGAGTAAACAAAAACCTATTTCGTGCACAATAAATGTATTTGCATGTCTTTCTCTGCTCGCAGGTAGACGCTGCTGCGCTCCGGTCATGTCTCCCTCGCTCTCAACCTCTTCTCTCTACGCGCTCAACTCTAGACACGCTCGCTCAGATTTTCACAGCGTTACAAGTGTGCCACAAAACCAACCAATCGCAGAATCAAAAGGTCAATTCTGATTGGCTGTTCGTCTCCAATTAGATCGCAAGTAGCAGGAAACAAAAATCTAGGAGGAACAGTCTTTTTCAGTCTACACCTGTTGGTAAGGCAAATACTGACTACAGTGGAGCTGTTCGACTAATGTTACTGGATTAAAACACATTTCGATCAGTATTTTGCATTATTGACTTATATCACAGAAATGTCTTAATATTTGTGTATACTATAATGCCGTTGTTTTCTTTGACTTATATCTCCTGGTGTGTTTAACGTTAGTTTGACTCATCCTTCACAAGCAATCTAGCTAGCTCACACACTGCAGCCATAGACTGTATATAAGAGACTGCAGCCGACATGTCATCTGAACAGGCCTCGCAGCACTGTAACTAGCTAAGTTAGCTAGGTCTCGCAATGCGAGACTGAACAGCAGTAGACCTGTCACACTATAGCCACATGTAGCTAAGTAGTTTTTAATACTTTGGTTACATTACCGTATTTTATTAACCTGAATTATGTTGCTATATTAGCTTGCGAAGGAGCTATCCGTTGCTAACGCTAATTTATCTCAAAAAGCAGAAACGTTAGCGAAGCCAAGATATGATTTCACTAGAGACCAGAGAGGTGTTGTAAGACTCGTCAAGTGTTGTCATGTGTTTACGCTGTCTTACAATGAAACCATATCTTGGCAGTAACATTAGTTAGCTACTGCTTTTTGACATAAATTAGCTAGCTAACGTTAGCGTTAGCATCGGATAGCTACTTTGCAAGCCAATAAAATATATAGCCTTGGCAAACAGAATTAAGGTTAATAAAACACGATAACTATGTAACCAGTATTACAAACTTCTTACAAGTGGCTGGATTGTGACATTTTAGGTGTGTTCGGATGAATATGTTGGATGCATAGCTGGACTTTATCCATGCTGGGCTAATGTTAGATTGCTTGTGAAGGATGACGTTAGTCACACAGAGATATGTAATTCAAACAACGGTATTGTGATTAACACAACTATTAAGGCATGTCTGTAATATACCGGTCGGTCAATAATATAAAATACTGTAGATCAGTGCTTTCCAACCCTTCTGGTCAGAGTTTCCCCCCACAGCCCTGTCATATAAACTCACATACCCCGCCCTATCAATTCCCAATGTATTCACACTATTTATCATATTAAAGTGAATATTCTTACATTTTCATGCAATTGAACTGTAAACATTTAGGTTGGTTTGGTCAGAAATTCTACTAGCTAGCTAGGCCTTTTACTTGAAGTGTGGTTAATGTTTCAAAATTCATCCATTACTTTTAGCTAATCATTTCAACTGTTAGTTAAGTCAGTAGGCCACTTTTAGCTGTTTATTTCTACCATTGATTACTTCGCTATATGTTTAAACATGTGTTGAGTTGTTTTAGCTGATATATTGTTTTAAATCAATCATAATTCAATTATTTTAATTAGTTAAGCTGCTCCACAATCTTTCCAAGTACCCACTGGCTACAGCAGCGATACCCCTTGCTGGGGCATCACGGCAGGTGTTGCGTCAAAGACTGTTTCCCTGTAGATGTATTTCCTGCTACTTGCGATCTAATTGGAGATGAACAGCCAATCAGAATTGACCTTTTGATTCTGCGATTGGTTGGTTTTGTGGCACACTTGTAACACTGTGAAAATCTGAGCGAGCGTGTCTAGAGTTGAGCGCGTAGAGAGAAGAGGTTGAGAGCGAGGGAGACATGACCGGAGCACAGCAGCGTCTACCTGCGAGCAGAGAAAGACATGCAAATACATTTATTGTGCACGAAATAGGTTTTTGTTTACTCAAACTGAATTATTTTTTGCGAGTGTACATTTCTGTTCAAAATGCAATGTAATGCGCTTGCAAAATATAGTTCTCTGTGCTCAAAACATACAATTACTCGCTCAGGAATGTGACACATATATAACGCCATACTTTTTCAGACAAAACGACCACATGAAATAAAAATAAATAATGTTGTTCATTGCCTACACTAAAGGAACATACCCATATTCATATGACGTTTCTGTTTGGCGTAAATACACGTGTATGTACTTGCATAAAAAGGCAAGCAGGAAATACAATTTAAACTGCCATCCAGTTTGAGATCGAAATTTTAGCCAGTATGGAAACAGTTATTCTAAATGGTAAAACAAAAAACAATTTTTTTCTGTTTTGTTTGTAATTTATTTACTACTTCTTTTTTTTTTTTTGGAGGGGGTAGGGGGAGCACAAGGGAGGATGATGACATGTTGATAAGAACACACTGACATACAGCTGTATCAATTCCAACAGAGGCTCACTGCTTAGTTAAGCATGTAACTCCGCTCTGAAACTCTTCCCTCTTTTCCTTCTCTCTCCCCTTCACAACAGCCCTCCCACTCTCTTTCACCACTGACACGGCTTCCTTCGCTCTCCTCCACTCCTCACATCCCACCACATGTCGCATGCTCTCACACTCTCTTTGGCCTTGACCCGCCCACTTCAGCCAATCCTCTCTGGCTGCAGTAGGATCAGGCGCATAACGCATCCTGCTTATGACATTTTCACTTTTTTGACTTTTTTGGTCGTTATTGGTGGTTTCTGAACTGATCAGTTCTGTTATACACCAGTCTGGTACCGTTTAGCACTATGCATTCATTTCTGTTAAAGCTTTAGTGCGTAACTTTGTTTATATTAATGAACGTCCGTTACGTTCAAGCCGTTGCCAAATGAGTTGATACAAAGCTAATTTCGCATAGCCAGACCTTCCTCCACAGCACTGTGGAGGAAGGTCTGGCTACTCCACACAGCACTCCGGGATTGGAGAAAAACGTGCTCTTGTTTATTGACATTTCTTTAAACCAATCACAATTGTCATGGGCGGTGCTACGCGCCGAGCGGAGCCCCGGTGCCTCTGCAAAATAGCCTCGGGAAGGAACTTGTTTTGGTGGAACATGTGTACGTTCAAAGGTTGTTTTAGTCGTGCAACAGAAAACTTGGACAGATAGTCTAGCTAGCTGTCTGGATTTACCCTGCAGAGATCTGAGGAGCAGTTAACCATAGTCCTCAGAAATCCATTGGAGTTTAAAATTAAAACACAAAGAAAGTGGAAGGTAACGGACATCTGAAAGCAGACATCCGAAAAGATCTGGCGAAATTTCCGGCAGAACGAGAGCAATCCCGGAAGTGGAATGTTGTGGATATAGACTAATACAAAGCTAATTAAGCCTAGCAACTCCACAAAACTCTTTCTGTATTTCTCAGTATGGTTGTTGTGTATTGTTTAGGGTCCTTGGCACCACAAGACTAATCGGCATTGCAAATTGAACATGTAGCTCTACTTGAATGGCCTTCTTTTGACTCAAAGTACTGCCAAACAACACTTTTTCTGCTCACGAGTTCCATTTTCACTTTCTCACAACCTACTGCATTGAACGGTCCACCTAGCGCGCCTAGTGCAAGCGTACGGTTCGCTTCGGTGGAAAAAAATTCTGAGGTTCGGCAGAAACCGAACCCCGTCAAAAAGCCCAACATTCGGCCCAATCCGAACCCGAATCCTGGATTCAGTGCATCCCTATTTAAAATACAACTGTCATTCATTTTTAGTGGTGCCTTTTATATTCAATTCAGTGTCAATGTTCAATAAAACAATGTTGGAAATGATTTCCTTTCTTTTGTTTTAAATTCAACAAGCAATTTGTTGTATTTTAGCAGAATACTGAAAGCAGCAGAAATGCAGAACTGAGTACACTTTAATATAGTAATGGGCGATAGAAACGATATTCAATATAAACGATAATAAATTGGCCTATGATAGAGATTTCAATTATCGCGATAATGCATCTACCCGCGAAATTTAGAGCCATGTTTCTTTCTCTTTAAAAAAAAAAAATACATTTAGCAGTTTGGCTTTCCTTAGGGTCTATGTAACCTGTTCTGAAATGGTTCTATTATAATTTATATATTGTGATATATATCGTTATCGCAAGAGGCTGCAATGTATATCGCAATATGGATTTTAGGCCATATCGCCCATCCCTACTTTAATATCGGTTAATTTATCGCAAGTAATATCGTTGTCGAGATATTTAACAAAGTTATCGCATATCTTCCTCATATCATGCAGCCCTAATAATGGTACACCTTTTTATTTTATCTTTATTTCTATGTAGTCTTTTTGTGCCTGTGACTCACTAATCATGACTTACAAGCTGTAACATCAAACATCCCTTGTGTAGCAGGAAAGGTATTCTTTCTTTCCATATCTGCTACAATCCTTAACTGCTAAGCCCAAAATGAACGGCATCATTCATACACATTTCTACTTAATAGCACGGAGTCATGATGAGATTACCCCACTCATTCGGTTCCCACACAAACTCATAGACAGGACTCCTTCACATAAAGCCACATATCCACTTGTGCGATAAATCATTTCCATCTGTATTGTTTGCTTCATTTTAGCCAATCCCATCATTACCATCTGCTGCAAAGCCCGCCCATCCCAACGTGACCGACTCGCAGAGAGCAGACGGAGACAGCAAATCCAAAGGTATATATAACACTACAGTATGAAATTAAATACTGAAAAGGATACTTTAACATGTGGAAAGTGTATTTACTGTCACCAGTTCCTTGTCGGTTTACTTCTAAAGTTGGTGTGCTAGCCCTGTTAGCATTATTTGCATCTGTCATTAGTTACAGCTCCACTGTGTAGTTTGGATATGATGAAGCATCACTTGCAAATACTGAAAAAGCCGTTATTCAAAAAGAATTGACCCCAAGTAAGTGGATTGTAAACCTTGTTTTGTTTGTGTATTGGGGAAATATGATGGGATGTTCAAATCCCTAAGAAATGTGTCAGCTCTTTCTCAGCGATTTGTCGGGGGGGATGAGTGGGATTTCCCCCTTTCTGGTTTACATATCCCTGCCTCTGCTGACTTATTTTTATCCCCAGTGGGGACAAAGTGTATCCCTCCCCCACCCCTAAAAGTGATCAATGCTACTTCACCAATAGACCATATGTTATATAGCTAAAATAGAAGTATTTTAAACTAAGTAAACGTGAACACATAGTGCCATAGAACGATAAAATCCGAGCAGCAGTTGCTGGTTGTTTTCAGCCGCTACAGAGCAACGGGACGCTGGCTACCAGCGGCAGTTGTTTAGGTAGGTGACTGTGAGCCGGCTACAGGCACTGCCAGATGATGGTCCTTTCAGGGGTCATGTATAGGAGTTTAGTCCGACAAAATGAGCGTGATGCGGCGATGCCGGTTAAGTTTAGGCACCAAAAGACTAGTTAAGGTTAGGAAAAGGATCGTGGTTAAAACACTCCCGAGGAACGAATGATAGTTTCCTGGGTGAAAGTATTTTGTTTTTGCCGCGAAGTGAACCCCACTCTCCGGCTTGAAAGCGCTGTGTTTTATTTTGACACCACGTTGTGCTATTTCATTTTGAGATTATTTTCCATTGAATATTGACGTTCATAAATAAGTGTTTTTGCATGGCTGGCCGTGTGGCACTATATCCATGGTATTGGAAGGGGAATTTAATTCTTGCATGTTTGTTTTTTTGTGCATGATCGAAAATGTATCTAAATCTTTTTTTTTTACAAATCGCACCCTGCTTAAATGAATAATAAATACTCTAGCTTAGAGCTGGGCAATAAATCGATATTATATCGATATCATGATATGAGACTAGATATCGTCTTAGACTTTGGATATCGTAATATCGTAATATGGCATAAGTGTTGTCTTTTCCTGGTTTTAAAGGCTGCATTACAGTAAAGTGATGTCATTTTCTGAACCTACCAGACTGTTGTAGCTGTTCTATTATTTGCATTTACCCACTTAGTCATTATATCCACATTACTGATGATTATTTATCAAAAATCTCATTGTGTAAATATTTTGTGAAAGCACCAATAGTCAACACTACAATAGCGTTGTGGTATCGATATCGAGGTATTTGGTAAAAAAATATTGTGATATTTGATTTTCTCCATATCGCCCAGCTCTACTCTAGCTGTATACTTGTACTTCTAGGATGCTCTGTTTGGCTTCCTTGTGTGCTTTTGTCTTTAAATCTAGTTAAGACTCCCATTATTTCTGTTTCCTCAGCAAAAGAGTACTGTAAGGTCACATTTGCTTTTGAGGCTACAAATGAGGATGAGCTGACCATAAAAGAGGGCGATATCATCCACATCCTGAGCAAGGTATGTTTTCGATGCATAATGCAAGTTGTGGAATTGAATGGCAAAACACCTTACAGACAGAATCACTGTGACGTCACGCTAACACAACAATCACTTCCGGGTTGACAATTGGCAGTTGATTTGAATTGTGGAGATATGTAAAATCTGCAAACTTTTTATTTTTATATCTGTTGTAATTTTCAGCTGTAACCGTAACATTTAAAGGTATTTCGTTAAACACAGTGATCCGACCTATCTGACGTTTCTGCTGTGGTTATTTTCTCTACTGTGTTGCTTCGCTAGCGTGTTTGATAAACCAAATTTAACGTTACAAACAGCAACAGGTAACACTTTATTTGAAGGGGTGTGCATAAGAGTGACATGACACCGTTGTTATTATGACATGACACCTGTCATGAACACGAAGGCGTCATTTTGAGAGTATTCATGACTGTTGTCATTAAGTGTCAGTCATATATGGATATTATTCTTGACACTGTCACATAAGCATTCGATAATGAAATCAAACTTCATCACTCATTCATGGCAAATTGTTTCACTTTACATGAGTTCAAGGAAAAATATTCATGACACAAATATAATGCTCTCATGACAGCTAATGTAAAAACCAACCTCTTACTGACATTTTAATGTAATGTTAATACATGAAGCTAAATAGTTTATTAAAGTTTGGTATGACAATAATGACGATGGTTATGTTGTCTAGGGTAATGTCAAGTTGTCATTATAAAGACATTGACAGGTTGTACTGTCTTGCTTAATGTCAAGTTGTCATAACACAGAGATTGTTGGGTAACACTTTACTTGAAGGTATCTACGTAAGAGTGACATGACACTGTCATGAACACATGACACTGTCATGACACAGTCATGACACATGAACCCTAACTCTAACTTTAACTTGTCATGACAAAAACCGAATGACACTTACTAAAAGAAGCATTATGTTATAAATGTTTATGACTTGTTTATAATGTTTATGACACGTTCATGACTGTGTCGTGTCACTCTTATGTAGATACCTTCAAGTAAAGTGTAACCGATTGTTGTCTTAATGTCAAGTTGTCATGACGAAGACATCTCGGACAATGCTAACTTTGCATTAAAAGTGTGTAATAATTTACAGAATGACACTTAATGACAACAGTCATGAATACTCAAAATGACTCCTTCGTGTTTATGACGGATGTCATGTTATAATAATGACAGTGGCATGTCAGTCTTATGAACACCCCTTCAAATAAAGTGTTACCCAGCAACAACTCGCCACCAGTCAGACTAACAGCTAGTTTTGGGTGATGTTATTTTCTTTAGTCTGTAGCCCCAACAGGTAAATTAGGTCTCCAAGCTAATGTTAGTAAATGTGTTGAAATATGAAACATCAAATACACATTTTAGATGATTGAGATGAGAGTATATCACGTTGTTTCTCACCCCTGTTCGCTCAGCGCCATTTGAATTGTATGTATATTGAATGTACACATGCAGGGGACTTCTACACGGAAGTTATTGTAAACAAACATTGTGATGGGGTCTATTTGGAAACGTATTACGATAGATATTGTGGGTTAACGTATGGCTTTTCCTGTAATGACTTTACTGTTCCCAGCATACCTATCGGTTATAGAATATATTCTGTATCAGAAGTCAGAGGTTGGATGGATCATTTGTGAACAGATTTACAAGCTCCCTCTTAAGAGAAATGAACAGAAGATGTATTCCCTGATCATTAGGATTGTTCTATAAGGGCGCTGACACACAGAGACGATTATCGGCCGTCGGACAGTCTGGCGAGGTCGGTGACTCGAGTCTGTTTGGTGTGTTCCGTGCCGTCGTCCGTCCGAGGAGCCGTCAGCCTTCATTTTGGCCAACCCGACATGTTCAGTCGGAGACAGGGCAGTCGGGACTCACCCGGAAATGGCGAGCGGACGAGCCTCTCAAAAACTGACGAAAATCTTTTAAACTGACCTTTGTCGATCTGAAATGAGGACAGATTCAGCAACTGCATGGCCTATTTCTCGCTTGAAATGTTTTCCGAAACACGTTTCGCTGAACTATTTTAGTACAATATGAGATCGTATTCTGAACAAGCCGCCATGACAGTCTGGCTGTGAATTTCCGGAGAAAAAAGAACCACGTGACGCGTTCGTCCAATCAGCTGCAGGTTTTAATTTTCTGGAAAACAATCAGACTGTTAATGGAAACAATACAGAGCAGCGCCGCCTGCTGCTATGGAGACGTATTACGTTACGCGCAGAGCGTATGCTCAAGTCGGCGTCTCTTCGGTGTGTTCTGAGGCACTTTTTGGACCTCGGGGACCCGACTGATCAGTCCGACTGCCTTTTCTGCCGACGGTCGGCCGTCTGGTTGGTGTGTAACTACCTACAAAACCCATTCTGAAGTAGTAAATTGCACATTGAAACCAGTGTTGCAACTCATTGATCACATTGCATGTCTCCTGCCATATTTGTTGAGGCATTTACAGATGGGTTTCTTTTTTTGTCACTTTAATTATTTCATATTTGTGTGTCCATTACAATGACTCATTATCAGTAGGACCTTTTTGTCACACATCAGCCCCATTCAGTCGTCTCAGTTGACTCCCAAAGGGTCACTGTCATTCAGGAATAAACAATTCCATGGTAACCAGGCAGAACATAAAGATACACAGACTCTGTCGGCTCAGCTCAGCGGCCTCTGGCAAGCTGTTGAGCTATGATGACTCATAGCATATAATGATGTTTTTTTCCTCAATCGCTTTGGCATTTACTGAAACAAAATTACAACTGTCAAAACTCTTAAGTACAATCCTCACACCACGTGGTACATTCAGCACTCTGTGTGACCTGTAAAAGGTGATTACTCAATCAAAATAATGAACTCCTGTTTCAAATGTAAATAAATCCATCAATGAATACGTCATTGTCATCAAAACAAAAGGTTCCTTTATCATTGCTTAGACCCAAGACGTCTTGGCAGCTGAATAGTATTGATGTCAGCCATGGCACACACTATACTTGCCCAATGTGCAGTATGTACACACCAGCCAACCACAAATACACAAAGGAAGCTTGTAAAGAAAAAAAAGATATACAACAGCAAAATTAGCAGGAACAAGATGTGCAAGAAAGAAAAAAAAGATGCTGCAAATGTATCAGTGGTATGTGTATGAGTCATCCAATGTCTTCTCTGTCTGGCCACAACATTTTATCGACATCACACCTGATTTCCTCCCTTGGAATGCAACGAGGGAAAAATATTTTTGGCATGACGCAGCCACCCACTACAACAATCTGCTGTGATATCCTCACCTGTCACCTGTTGGAGTTTGGTCGCTCTAAATTTAGAGGAAATGTAATTGTTCCACATATAGCCTAAGTCTATTAATCTGAAAACTTTTACAACAAAACCACATACCTATTATGTATCTAATGTATATGTGACAGGTTACTGTGATTGTTGGTTGCTCTATTTTGCATGTTGGGATTTACACAGAACATGTGAATAGTTGCATTTGAGAATATTATGATTCAGTAGCAAATGAATGCAAACTATTTTGATCTGCAAGGCAATGCATTTTGTGCCAAAGCAATGATAAATGACTATAGTCACGCGAACAACTGACCTACTGTTCATATAAATAGTCTTATAGTTTGGCGAAGTTAAAAGACCTTCGATGATTGTGCAAAAGCGATTGAGAAAAACTGTAATAGACCATGTCTCCTTCAGTTTCCCCACCAAGACTACTGTATATTAGAAAGCTACCGCCATCTAGTGGAGACTGTTGAGAATTGCTTGTGAAATGATCAGAAGTGTTGGTTTTTTTTTTATTTTGTTATCTGCTTTTTTTGTGGAGCCCTTTCAGCCCCCCCTTTTTTATTATAGAGACATTTTTACATCTTCCTTTCTTCCTCCCTACTACAGTAGAGGGACTTTAACATTGGACAGTGCTTCAAAGTTAAAGTGAAAATAAATAAATCATTATTAGACAGGCATATTAGACAGAAAGTGAGGAAGCAAAGGTCACAAATTGATCACTAAAGTGTTGTCATTCACGCTTTGTTAATTCGATCTCTAACAGGACACAGGAGAGCCCGGCTGGTGGCGAGGGGAGATCGGGGGCAGGGAGGGTGTCTTCCCTGACAACTTTATAGTCATGGTGACTGAAGCAGAGAAAGAGGTGAGATCAGCGCATGAACAAAACTACTACCATTGGAAACTATTCTCATAACTGATTAATCATTTTGCACGGTTGATTCGGGCTGGGTATCGTTCAGAAATGTTCGATACGATACCAATACCGTGACTTTGATACCGGTTCCTAAACGATCCTTTTTTCTATACCAATTTTATAAAACAAAAAGAAACTACAGCTTTACACATTAGACACAACTCTTTTATTTATTTTTCAGCTCCTACTACGTGAGCTCACTGAGGCTGATGAGATTTATTCCTTAGATATTGAATTTGGGTAATGAATGACGAGGCATTATTTGATGCTCGATACTTTGGAGGCAATTCGGTCGGTGCCTAAAAAGTATTGTTGGTTGTACAAAACAAGCAATTTGATGACACTTTGGGCTCTGGGAAATTGTGATGAGAATTTTAGACTATTTTTTGACATTTTACAGATCAAATGATTAGATGATAATGACACTAATTGTTAGTTGCAGCCCTTAAAGGAACAGTAATTATCTTTTTTTTGTATTGCATAAAATGGGTGAACATTGTAAAAGTCTTTAAAGTTCCCCTCCACTCAAAAATGTGTTTTTCTCATTGTCACTTCACTTAGATGTATGCATGATGTATGTACAGAGTGTTGCAAAGAGACTCCTGCCCACTGTCTAACTTGCAAAAATAAATGTAATAGCTGGCAACGTTTCGGTACTAGACCATCATCAGGCAAATCTGTTCTAGATTGTGACATAAGAACGCTGTTTTCACATCTGCTAAAGAGGAAAAGTTTAACATGTGGATGTACCAGCAGGGATTTGTGACAACATAACTAGTTTGGAAGCCGGTTCTGGTCCAGTATGCAACTTAAACAAGTGTAGTGTGGAAATTAGCATCTTACAGGACACATACACTAAGAATTGGACTTTTCAGTGAAGTAGGAAACATTTTGTGTGTAGTAGTTCAACTTTTAAAATGGCAAATAGTTGTATATTCTTGCATCATATTTCAATGCGGGAGAAGAAATAGACGTAATCTTAAAACCGGGTAAGTAGTTTGTTGAGCTTTTTTTGTGTGTGGAGGGCATCTCTAAATATTCTGTGGAAAAGTAATGTGGGTGTTGGTGCCTGCAATGCTTGGGCCCTGCACTGGTGTGAAAAGCCTGCAGACAAAGAGGAAATTACTGTTACCATTCTTACATAGTAATAGTCATAGTAGTCTTAAAAATGTTGTTTTTTGATGTATTGTTCCCCTAGTAAGAGAGTAAACCAGTCACACAAATGTTTGAAATGTCAACGTTTTTTTATTTTTTCACTTTATAAATAATAAAGAGACCAGCATTAAAAAGTTTGACTTTGAAGTGAGAAATATGTTTAGAGCCAGGAAATGTTTTATCTTAATAACTTTCACCAAGATATCTTACCAGATATGACTGAACAAAACGGTACTATACCTTACATCATCTAATTAATAGTATGTCGAGTATAAGCACAGCTTAGGTTTTCCACATAGAAAATCCTGTTTTAATTTTCATAAAGGCTCTTCCTCGTGGACAATAAGGCCTCTTGATAATCAGCCAGATGCCTTTTAGGAGAGTACGTATGCTACCCTGTCGCGTCTCTGCAAAGACCTGAACTGCTCACAGAGTGATAATCCTGAAGCTGCGCTCATTGTTGCTGAACACTTCAATCAGGTTAATCTTAAAAGGATTATGGCTGACTTCCATCAACATATTGACTGCCACTCCACACCACTGTTGACGTCACTGATGGTATCTAAGTTCAAAGTAGCTTTATTGTCATTATATTGAGAACAATATAACGAAATTTAGTTGGCAGTTCCCTGTGGCATAAAAACAAGAAAAAAAGACAGGTAAAACATGAAATTCCTAAGAACACAATAAAGTGCAATGTGATGGCAGCAGAAATACTGTATATAGACAAGTGAAAAAGGTCTATTATAAAGCAGCAGTCTACAAAAAGGGACGACGGAAAGAAAGTGGAACCACATTTTCAGGAGGGCAACCTCAAAGGCATGTGGCAAGGTCTATGAACTATGACACGATGTCAAGTGTTGATGCATCTTTAGCGAGTAAGCCAAACACATTTTATGCTCGCTTTGAGACCATCGGCAGTAGGGGTGTAACGGTACGCAAAAATCACGGTTCGGTACGTACCTCGGTTTTAAAGTCACGGTTTGGTTCATTTTCGGTACAGTAAGGGAAAGAAATGCAAACATTAAACTGCAGGTTGTTTATTACTATAAACTTTTTTTAACAATTTGTTTACACTTTTTAATAAAATATATATATATATATATATAAAATAAAAAAAGAATAAGAAATAAAATACTGCTGCAAAGTTCTCCACTAAATAAAATACTCTGTCTCAAACCAATATCACATAATAAAATATAATGAAAAATATAAATAAATAACTATGGATTACAGTGCAGCATTACCAATCCCAGCTTGTCAACAACCGAGTATGGTCGTAGATCAGCTGCTATAAAAACACCAATTGCTTTCGTTATTGCGTTGGCCCGATCGGAATTACCAGCAAAGGTCTATTTAAATGCCAACGGGAGCTGCGTTTGAATTACTGTCGTTTTTTTCCTTGTAGTAGTGATGTTCACACTCGCGTGATGCCTTTTCAAGTGCGTTAACAAGTTTGAAGTGTTGCCAGAAACATACCCGATCATTCCTGAGCAATGTCGGCACACTGCTTTCGTCTTATCGACTAGTCTTTGTCCGTTGACGTATTTCACTGGGAAACCGAAGTGTTCCCAAACAGGAGACCTTAATGATATGGGTGGCTCTTCGAGCTCCGGCTTGTCCATACTGTCTATGGGCTTGTCTGCATTGGCCATGACGCTAGCTAGCGAGAGGCTGGGCTAAAGCGTGCCGTGTATGGTGTTGTACAGCGCGCGGTGTGTGATTATTATTTTTTTCCCCAAACCACTTCAGCGGAAATCCTGCCCTGCAGTCGATTCATTGGTTTAGGTTACAGTGACGGCGGGTAGGTTTAGAGATCAGTGTTTGGTGTAGGCAATCTGTACAGTGATTGACATATTGACATGACCAATGAAAACTTTAGAATCAGCTGCAGGGCGGGATTTGCGCTGAACGCGGAGACTTCCGCCACTTAATATGTTCGTGTGGAAACACGAAAATTGACCTATGTTCCGCACACAAAAGATTGCATACGGTGCACGTGCGCACCGTACCGAAAGCCCTGTACCGAAACGGTCCAGTACGAATACACGTACCGTTACACCCCTAATCGGCAGCCAATAAACAAAAACAGCTGAAGCCGAGGTTAATGGATGGGTGGGCGCAGCTCTCGCACCCATCTCCCTTTCTGAGCATGAGGGTGAATAGCTTCAAGTACTTTGGTGTTACGTTTACATGCACATAATATTCCGGTTTTTGCCTTTATTCTGAATAAGACAATATTCCGACTTCAAAATTGGATTTTTTTCAAAGTTTTCCACCAGTGGTGGACTTGTTTGACCATGTGAATACAGCCTCCCTCTTTCATTCCTTCAACCCCCATCTTAAAAATGTTGCCATTACGATGTTTGTGCATATCCAAAAACCTATTGATATCCAAGTCTTTCATGATGTTTAAAAGTAGGTGTGTGTCTCCTTTTTTTTCTCTCTACTGCAGCCCTGCAAACTGTTGGCTAGTGAGTTAGTGTACATTGTACAACAGCCGTAGCAACACACAGAGCTGACCATAAGCCGTAAACAGGCAAGAGGCCGTAAAACCCCTATTGAAATGCGTATTCCGAAAGCGCTGTAGACATATGTTTTAAGAATGCATCTAAAACCTGAATATTACGGGCATATTCCACATTATTTTTAATTGGAAAAAGCTATATTCGGAAAAAAAGGCCTTTATATCCAAACGGAATATGCTGTTTACATGACCTGTATGAAATTCATAATATAGTCATATTCTGAATATATGGAAAAGTGGAATATTAGTGTGCGTGTAAATGTACTCAATGAGAGCATCCTGACGGGGAACATCACTGCCTGGTACAAAAACAGCACCTAACAGGACTGCAAGGCCCTGCAGAAAGTAGTTTGTTTGGCTGAACACACAATAAGCCGTGCCCCCAAGAAAAAAAGACAAGCAGAATCATTACAGATCAAAGTGGAGTGAGTGCGTTTGTTCTGTATGAAGGCTGAGTCCAACTGATTTCTGTTTGTTAATGCAAAGGACATTGGAGCCCTTTGATGTTATCACAGATAAAGGGTTTGACGTTTTCCACAGACATCGTTACTTCATTATATTCTGTCTTTTTATGTTTATATTTTAGACTCCCACGTCGAGAGGGTCACTGAGATCATCTCCCAAGCAGGAGTCAGAAGAGGTAAGCTGTCAGTGTTTCTGATGAAAGAAGACCACCTAGGGTATTTGGTATGAGTGTCAATATGTCTAATAGCCGGGTGGATTAGAGTGAACTCGCTAACAGCTCTGAACATGTGGTGTGTCATTTCAAAAGAAAAAAACAAAAATCCCTGCTGGTTCTGACTGCCTTTGGATCCCTTTCAGTTCAGGTCTCGTATTTATGCATGTCATGGTCAGGTAGGTTTTCCTTCAGGTTATGGTTTCCATGGGTCCATTTTGTACAACAGGTCCAAAACCTCTAGTCACTACCACCCTCAAAAGGCATTAAGTGTAAAGCACACATACGTTTCTGTGCTTAGTCCAGACCCCTGTTGCCTAATCTACAGTAGCTTGTAGTTCAGCTAAGAAACAGAGAAAGACTGGCTCAGCATCTTCATTAAGTACAGGCGTAGAACACCGTGGTGGAGTAAAGCCAGCACGTGGATGACGGACACTCTCTGTTGTATCTCCTGGAACATTCTGGAGGTAATAAATAGGTCTGAAAGACAGAATGTCAGAGTTGCAATGATATTTGAAGAAGAAGAGCCGATTGACATGACAGACAGATTTTGTCACATTGCTAAAATGTTCACGGACACAAGGTTTGTAGGGAGACATACAGTATATGCACACACAACTGGCCACATATTTCTTCTGTCTACCACAGCCTCCAACCTCCCTTAGCTCAGCCACAGTAAGTGTTCTTGGGTTTCATGAAAGGCAGTTATTATTATTATTATTATTATTATTATTATTATTATTATTATTATTACAATTACATGATAACTTAAACTAGCAAAGACACTTTGCCTAGTTTGTTGTTCTTTCTCTTATCCCTCGGGCTTGGGATTTCTGTATTTGAGATAAAAGATGTCAGTCACTCTGACCTATTTTTCATCTCTCCCCCTCTCTTGCTCCCAGAAGCCGAAGAAGCCACCTCCACCGTCAAAAAACATAGGTAAGTAACACTTTACACCCTTCACCTCATTAAATCCTATCCACTCAGTGGTACGAGGAAATGATGCTACTTTATGGGTCTGGCAGTGGAACACACTGGTTCTCCAACAAAAGTTCACTTAATGTTGAATACGTTTACCGTATACTGCCTATGAATATGCAGAGGCGCATTGATTGGATCTGTAGTTGTAGTATCTGATTATGTGTTGGTTGCAGTCACAGCACATTTCATAGTAACAGATTCTCTCATTTAAAGAACTTAACCTTTTAACATTCGGTTCAGGGATTAGTAAATCATCCAAGCGTAATGAAGTGGTTTTCTGTCTATAGACTGGTTTACAAAGGTTAGATGTTGATGGGCTAATTCCTGACTTTGTCTTAGTTTTGGAATATCACAACAGAGACTGCCATAGAACAGAGAGAGACTATATAAATGAGAATATGACTGAGAGCTGGATATTAGAAGCAGTTTAAAACAATGCTGTCTTACCTTGAAAGTGGAGTGGTGATCCCACAAGATCCTGACAGCCGTTATGATGATTGGGAATATTTAAAATGTTATGTTGAAAGAAGGAAACATTGTATTTTTTGTTTTTGCATGCTAATAGTGGGACAGTTGCCTTTTTAAACTACATATATCCAAGTAATACTAAATAGGGTTTCTGCATGGTTTGCCATGTTAAATTTCTGCCTTTAAATACCACATAGAATGCAATTTTATTTGCCAGAGTATAAAAGTATGATGCAAAACCAGTAGAGACCATATGTGGTCCCACATCCCTGGCCCAGGGACCTGAGGGACCTGTATGAAGCCGTGGAACATCTGCTACTGGACCATAAAATACAAATTATAATTATGTAACTTATTTAATTTTGTGGCACTGATATGTTTAACTAAAGTAGGTCATTAGTACTAGAGGTGTTTCTTTTAAAAAAAAAAAAAAATTTCAAAGGGCACTGTGAACACACCACAGGGCTCTTTTCTTCATAAACAGTTTTATTTTTTGAAAGATTTTTTTTGGGCTTTTCCGCCTTTATTCGATAGGATAGCTATGTGAGAAAGGGAAAGAGAGGGGGAAGACATGCAGGAAATCGTCACAGGTTGGATTCGAACCCTGGACCTCTGCGTCGAGGCATAAACCTCCAAGCGTATGTGCACCTGCTCTACCCACTGAGCCAACCCGGCCACATAAACAGTTCTATTTTGATGAGCCACAGGGGAGTGCCCATCAACCGGTCAGACAAGGCAGAGCAGCCACAGCGGGATCAGACAACTATGCTAGGATTGGGATCCCGCGGTACCCATCACAAATCTTGCGGGAGCCGGCGGTTTTAACAGGGGCTGCGGCTGGGTCTGATCAGTGCTGTAACCGACGGTTAGATTCGCCTAGCTAGGTTGCATAAAAAATCAGCAACGCACACAGCGCATCCAACGCACACAGTGCATCCAGCCAAATGCTTTATTAATACTCCTCTACTCCCTCTCTCTCACTTCTTTCCCGGGGCTCTGTGCCCCGCCCCTTTCTCCTACTGCGACCTGAGGGATCCAATCAGCAGGGACTTTAACATGAAATCGGTTAGAGTGCGTTATAAGACAGGGAAACGAAACAAAATAAAACAACCTGAACAAAGAAAACCACAGCCAACAACACGTTCTAAAATAAGTGAAATTAAATAAATGAATACAATGTCACTTTGCCCTTATATTGCACTAGAATAACTAATTATTGCACTTGAATGTAATTATGCACAAGAACGTAATTTCGCAACTTATTACTGATACGTATATATATTTATTAATACTACACAGTAAAATTACTGGTTTCCCTGCAGGAGGGGAGAAGACACAAAATCAATGGCCAATCTATTGACAGTCAATCTTATGTTTGCGGTGCGGGCGGGACCCAACACACAAGCTGCGGGAACGGGCGGGAGCAGAACACGCACACTGGGGGAGCGGGTGGTAATGGTCAGAAAGGATTCAAAATACAGTCCCGCGCAGGGCTCTAAACTAGGCTTCCTACCTGTCTAGATAGTGTGGCCATAGCTTACTTTATTTTACTAACATTAGCTATTTGACCTACTGAAGCACGGATAGTTTACGTATGCTTAGTCGTATCTTTAAAGTGCCCATATTATGAAAAAATCACTTTTTCTGGGATTTGGGGTGTTATGTTGTGTCTCTGGTGTTTCCACACACATACAAACTTTGAAAAAAATCCATCCATGCTGTTCAGAGTGAGATACAGTTTCTGAATGTGCCCTGCCTTCAGTCTCTGGGTGAGCTGTTCAAAATCGGCACGGCTTGTGACGTCACAAGCCGAAACGAGCAGGCTAACCGCGACCATTAGCTCGTAGCGTTAGCATGCTAATGCTAACGCTAGCATGCTACCTCGTTCTCAATAGCAAAGCACTGCTACAACACACACAAGTTCACCATAATCTACAAAAGAACTACTTAAATGTGCGCCCTCATTTAGAAGTCTCCTAGCTAATCCTGCCTTGTAACTGACTGAAGTTGTAGAAACAGCCTTTCTTTTACTGTCTATGGAGCTAGCTAGCTGACATGATCTACATCTGAGCTACTGGGCATGTGCAAGTGTAATCAAAGATAGTACAGAAGAAGAAGAAGAAAAGAGGTCTCACTCTGTAGCTAAAACAGAGACCAGCTGAAAAGAGGATCTGCAGCAGTGAGAGAGAGCACTGCAGTACAACAAAAATATGGTGTTTTTTGAAAATTAAACCATGTAAACCTATTCTGGTACAACCTTAAAATACAATTATGAACCTGAAAATGAGCGTAATATGGCTGCTTTAAGTGACATTGCATTGAAATTTAATTCAAATGATTGGGTCAGCTTCAACTGTGGTCATTGGGTTTTTAAATAGCACAGTAACCACATAAATACAATTCACACAAAGGACTACGCTCTAAAATGTAGACTTGTTGTAGTTCAACTCAATACATGAAAGGTTTTCAAGGAAACCCCTGTTCCAGGTTGACATGGCGGTTTCTCTTTGTGTGTTTTTCTAGTTTTTCTTTCACCGAACATGAAAGTCAAAGGCAGGTTAGTTTCACGGTGCTTCAGTGTCACTGTTAAAGCAGCGGTGCTTCATATCGGCACCAAGATCTACAGTTTGCAGAATGCACACTTGCATCGTTGTTTTCCTTTCTGCACAGGAAGTAACCGCGTTTGCTTTCATAACCTTGTACCTCTTCATTGTGTTGCAGTTTGATGCGTGTATGTCTGAGACATCAGCGAATGTGTCCGTATATGACTTCCTGTCTGTGTTGAGATTCTTTTTAAGTGTATACGTATGTCTCGCACAATCAAAACCAAAAATAAGTGCTTGCAGCTGTACTTGCAGAGTACATTGTGTGCCAGATAGAGATCAGTATTACATTTATGTGTATGTTACTTTATGTGTCCCAATGCCTGGTAGCGTGCAGTGTGTGTATGTGAGTGAGTGTGTGCATGCTTGTGTTAAGCGAGCAGCAGTTTTCTTTGTATTGCACTTGTGAAAGTGTGTGTGTGTGTGTGTGTGTGTGTGTGTTCCTTCTCATTGTCTGGTGAGTCTTGAATCAGACGGATCAGACAGTCTAGGTGACGTTCTGTGGACCATGTTTTGTTTTTCAGCTCCCAAGCCGGAGGTTCCCAGTGCCGACAAGAAGCCTCTTCCCGTCATGCCAGAGTACAAAGGTAGGACCCCCTTTATCTTTCCTCACATCCATCTCTCTACCGTCCTCATCTCATTTCATCCTCTCACTTTCTCACTTTGTTTACACATTTTGCACCACACATCCGAAAGCTGCCATTTTGACGCCTTTTCCAAATTCGGAGCACTATTCCTCATGCACTGTGCGCTGTGTCGCCACTAACTCGTCTCTTGACCTGGGAAGGAAAGCACAAATTAACATTTATTTCTAAACTAAGCTCACAAGCAGCGTAAAAGCTCCACACGAGGTCAAGTCAAGTCAACGTTATTGTCACTAATGTGCCAGACATCCAGAGGAATTGAAAATGTGTTTCTCTTTGACCCACTGTGCATTAAGTGAAAAAAAAAATATACACAAAATATTTACAATACAATAATAAACTCCAAATAGTGCTAAGAATTAAACTCGGGGCTGAAACTACTGTTTGAATTAAAAACATTGGAATGTTGTTAATAACTTATGGTGACATTATCAACACGCTCAGCATAGACTAAACTGATATATGAAATCAATGTAGGCACCAACAATCCCCACAATATACAAAATAATGCTCTAAAACTAGGAAGGAAAGTTCAATTAGAGTAAAATGACTCTGACTGTTTTTAATAGATGGGAATGAACAGATTTCCCCTGTTTAAACTTCTGTTGTCGTTCTGGGATTGCAGGATGCATTCACACCTGAGGTCAATTGGTTTTAGTTATGTAATCACATCACATGGCGAGCTCTGTCAAGTCATTCTGAAAATGCTCTGAAAAGATTCTTAGTTTCTATCTTACTGTGCGTGTGTGTGTGTGTGTGTGTGTGAGTGTGTGAGTGTGTGTGTGTGTGTGTGTGTGTGTGTGTGTGTGTGTGTGTGTCGCCTACACTGTTGTGTCAATGTCGCTTTTTTGCACCTTGCAAGAATTTCAGATCTGTGTGAGTGTGGCATTGGAATTTAGTTTTGCCATATAGTTTTTAAAATCAATATTTAAGAAATAACAGTTATGAAATGGTACTAGGTAAAATAAATGTACATTTTGTCAGTCAGAACTGGCACAACATCTAAACAAACATTTAATTATAGTTTTTCTGGAGAAACAGTAATTCTATGATGATTATGAAATTGATAACACACATTTAATTACACAATAGAAAGGAGCATGACTATAAACCGTTTGGCTAAAAAAAAAAAAAAAACCTATGAAAAGCCGTTTTGGGTCTTTTTTCCACTTTTCTGACTTTTTTTCACAACTTGAGTTTTGGTTGAACTAAACACATAGTTTACCGATTTACATGTGAAAATATGTTGGCTCTATACACGCTAAAAGTATTGCTTTTTTAAATGGAGCCTGGTGGGTTTAGTGAACGCAATTTCCCAGATGTTCGTACGTTTCAAAAAAGGATCTTAGAAATCCTTTCCATAATGTTGTCAGACACTTAGAACATTAATCTGAGCCTGTCAGTGGTAAAACAAGCACTTTTGTGAAGGTAAATATAAGATGGACAATTGCCCTATTAATTTACATTGTAGCTTGTTTTGCAGACTGCAGTGATCTCGCTTAATACTGGACCATTGTCAAAGATTGTTGTTCCCATCAGTCACTCAGACACAAAAACACAAGAAAATAGGGTCCAGGTTGAAAAAAATGGTAGTTACCCTTTAACTGTGCAATAGACCTTCCACAAACATTTCTGAGACTGCAGTTCCCTCTTTATCCACAGATGATAACTGTAATGCTCAGTTTTGTTTTCTTGATAACTGAAAGTAGGAGAATAGATTCAGTTTCCCCCCCCAAATGTTCACTTGTGTGCGAGAAATTCTCATTTTCAAGTTTCCATACCACATACCGTATAAACAGTGGTTACAGATTTATCCGCTAAGGTGGAGAAATTAGAAAGAGGTTGTAGGATGGAAACATGTCATAGGATAGACAAGACAAAAGCCCCTTTCACACAGCCTGACGAAGCAGCATTGCCGAAGTCGATAACTGACAGAAACAATGCATGCAGTAGTCCGCTTTCTCTTCCACTCGCTCTATCCCTTCTTAAACACACACACACATACACATACACCAGCAGGCGCTGTGGCGCCGCAGCCATCTCTGTCCTTTTCTCTACTAACAATTGTGCTACTATATATTTTTGCTCCCAGAAGGCTATGTGAAATAACACCCTGGGCGGCATTCTGCTGCCTTTGCTTGGTTATCTGTGAATAAAGCCGGCATAACAGCAGACCTTCATTGCAGCTGTTTCAGAATCTCTGTGTGAAAGGGGCTACATTATAGTAACAGAGAGAGAGGGAGATCACAAGAGTGTCGAATGCGTAATGACATTTGTCTCATCCTGTTGCACAACTGCACTTTTACGAGCGTAATATCCAGAAAAAAAACTGTTTTCTATTTGGATCATTATGTTACAGTACTGACTGTTGACTTGAAGTTCAGCTGCGGATACACTTTATCAGCAGACACGCTTGTTGAACATCAGTTTGTCCTGGTCGTTTCAGCTCTGCACAAAAACAAATTGACTTTTTGTGACTCAGACTTAAAATAATTTATCTCAGTTTATGTGTATGTAATTTGCAGGAAGGTGAAATTTAGTGAGATGCAATGTTCTCTTGGAGACTGTCCAGGATACAGTGGTATTTCTATTATATATGTGTACACTATCTCCTTTCTGGCACTTTGTTTCTCTTTTATCATTCACAATTTCATCAAAGTGGGGCCCATCTTCCATTTTCCAACTCTCCTCTCACCTCAACTCTTCTGTCTCCGTTTCAGTTGACAGGCCGACCCCAGATCACAAACCATCCAAGCCTGCAGCGCCTTTGGTCCCGCCCAAGAAGCCGGTCCCCCCTCCTGGGAAAGGCAGGCCAGGTAGCATCCCACCAAAGAGGCCAGACAAGCCTCTTGCTCCCTCGCCAAGCCTCAAGTAAGTCTATTATGTGTCTATTCAATCTCTCAGTCCAGCATTTGTTCATCCAGCCTCTTTGTCCATCTATCTGAATGCCATTGACCTTTTATACTATGAACTCTAGTGCTGTCCATACAACACCAGTGTAAGTCCTGTCCTGTCTTGTATATGCATGTTAACATCCACAGTAGGTAGTGTCAAGCAATGGCATTCTGTTGAAAGAACAGGAAAGTAGACAGTAATGATGACGGGTGACGTGCACAGATCGAGTGAGTTTTTAGCCCAATTTATGCCTCTGCGTTAAATCGACGCCGTGGATATGTGCGTAGGTACGTGTAGATACTGACCCTACGCCGTGGCCTGAAGTGCACCTCCACCTGATGAGGCAGACCGCAACAACTGTGATTGGTCCGTTTGGCCCCTACTCATTTCCTGTTCTACTTCTCCGTGAACAACATGAAATCAAGGAGAGGGTTAACTTTTCCTGCTACAACTTTACGACCATGGTCAGAAAGAACAGGGAGACACTTTGTTTCTCCGTTTCCACGGTGAAACAAAGTGGTACCAGCGTACACACATGGCGGTAGGGTTGGGTATCGTTTGGATTTTTTCCGATACCGTTGCTAAAACGGTACTTTTAACACAGTGCCTAAACGATCTCTGAACCGATACTTTAAAGCAGAGGAGGAGCCCAAAACGACAGTTGCCAACATTTAGGAACGGCTTGTTTATTGCCAAGGCCATATGGTCAAAATGAAATGATTTATTACAAATGTTATTACAATAACTTATGACAATAACTTATTTCACCAGTAAATGACAAAAACAACCAATTGATGGGAAACGTGTATTTTACAATAACTTTGAAAGCCCCATGAGGCTGACGAGGCGAGTTTTAAGTAAACACACCGCCTGTGTTGTTTTTCAACAACGGCAGCTGCAGGCTGTTACGTCCCGGTGTTGGAATCCTCTACAGTGAAATACAGTCACACTTTACACAATTTAACGTTAGCTTTCAGCATTTTAACCGTGTTTAATCCAGCTACTAGCTAATGCTAGGCTAACGTTACCTCCTGCCAATTGTAATGTTAACTAGCGAGCAAGTTGCAGCGATGTTTCTTTTCTTTTACTCTATCCGTTTCGGAGCATTTTCAGAGCGAAGTGCAAGCATTTATGTAGCACCGAAATGAGACACCGAAATCCGCATTGCTATTCGGTCCAGTAGATACCGGTCGTTAAGGCACCGGTGCCGTATTAGCACCAGGTCTCGGTACCCAACCCTACATGGCGGCTCTGCTGTTCTCTTAAAGAGAAACACTTAAACAACGCAGACACCAGCGCACACGTATAAACTTCAGGCCACTTCCACTATGCGTAGAGCCCCTACAGAAGCATAAATCCTCTTTAGCCTGTGTGAACCAGACAAATCTGCAAGCTCATGTTTAATTTCTTCTGGCAGATCCGTCTGGTCCCCCTCCCATTCAGACGGATCTACAGCTGGCCAGAACTTGGTCAGACCAATCACAACCGTTTATCTCGTATGGGACGGGTTTCAAACAACGACTGACATTGTGGAGCCTTTGGGCTTTACGCAAAATACGTGAATACGTCATTTTTGGCATGCGCACTCTCGCGGCAGGGACAATGCAGCGAGCATAACCTAGCTTAGTAAAGAGGAGCGCCTTTTTGTCAAAAACAACCAAAGTGGCGGCAGCTGAAGTGTAACTTTATGTTGTAGGACTATTTTAACATTCTGATGGCAAAAACAGAAACTCTTGCTTGCAGACATGTTGATGCAACACAATCACAGCTCATCTGTGCACGCTGTCGTCAGTTTACATTTGTCCGTCTCTCAGTGCTCCATTACGTTTTGCTGCTCTGATTGGTTGTAGGTCTTTTCAATTGTGTCCAGAGGCATTTTAGTCACCGGCCATTGATAACACCCCTTGGAAATAGAAAATGAACAGAGAGGTTCCAGAATAACACGCATTTGCAGTTTGTTCAGTCCGGTCATTTCATGTCATCTCTTGTCTATCTTTTCCATGTTTCCCTCTTATCTACAGGCACAATGGAGAGGTGCCTTCCACACGACCAAAGTTAGACTTTGAGCCATCATTGCCCCCCAAACCTAAAACTCTGTCTGGGGACTGGGGGGAGAAGTCTTCGGATGTGGGTATGTACATGTACCGTTTGCCTACAGACTATGTCTAACTATAATCAAAGTCCTGACTAATGGGATCATTAGTTTTGCTTGACTTCTGTCAAAATCTTGAAATGAAATTGAACACAAATCTGCCCCTGCAGTCGAACATTTGACTTTGTTTGCATGCTTCATCTAAATACTGCTACAACTACTACTACTACTACTACTACTACGGTATTACTGCTACTCATGTAACATGCTACTAAACGGTATTGTTTACTACACTTTCTTTGGAAATTGGGGTTTGTGGTGTCTGGAAAATATCAGTCCAACCAGGTTCATACATTAGTTGATTATCTTTATTCAGTAGGGGTGGGAGAAAAATGATTATCCCTAGTACTAACCTTGCAGCTGGGGCTAAAACTATAGTATTTATCATCACCCTGCAGTCTCTTCTCTGCTCCGTGTCGGGGCTGAGCTTCACATACAAGCATACACACACACACACACACACACACACACAGAGAGCGAAGTCAGCGGACAGCAGATCAGAGAGGCAGCGGTGGACACAACTTCTCATTACTGTAGCCTAAGTAAGTGCAATAAAACCATCATGAGTAAAAAAAGGCAACACTTTATCAATACACCTGTTCAACAAGCATAAACATGTACGTAGACATGTAGAAAGTGATATTTTAATATCTGTCCCAGTTTCTCACCCACTGCCGTTATGTTTTAAACAAGCACTGTACGATTGCTCGGTAATAGCTAAGTGACAAGCTGAAACCGTATGTATGAATCTGTAGTTTAGTTAAGTTGAACTGTTTATCTGAGTTTGCCACGTATAATTCAATTTGGCAAATTCTTGTAAACGTAGCTGCTGACACACATGTGCACACACACACACACACACACACACACACACACACTCACACATAAGGCGGTTGAATAACAGTTGAAATGGGTATCAGCAGCAGCAACAACAACAACAACAACAACAACAACAACAACAACAACATCCACCGTGTATTGAGAAAGTTAATCAGCTAATTGATGGGCAAAACAGTTACGATGTAGTTGCGATACATTTTGAAAGGGTAATCATCAATGGGGAAACGCCAACGCTGACGTCATCGCACTTATTCCGACCAATGGTAGACCTTCATCACTCATGTCACAGAGCGACAGAAGGACAGTGTTATGAGATTGTAGGGCTAGCCCTAGGCCCTGTGGACCATGGTCCAGCAAAAAAAGTAGCACACACCTCTTTCTTTATTTTCTTGTTGGGTCACACAGTGACCTTTATATTGTATTTCAGTCGTGGAAGAGCATTAAATAGTGACAACAACAAGAATTGGAACCAAGTTGCAAGAATCCAAAAAATCCCTCCAATCCTATTATAGAGGCATTCCTTTCCTTTTTTCCATTTAATTTTATGTATACAAAGATCTGCTTGTATACCAAGGTGGTTTATATATTAATTTAAGATAGTCTAGCAAATTGCCACAAAATCAACTTGGTAAAAAATCAACGTGGTAAAAGTACCATGAGTTAATCCAACCCAGAGTCCCCATGTATAATGGAATACTATACTACATTGAATACCTCAATTACTGTTAAAAGGTATTTCTAATTAACCTTTCCTACCAAGAGTTCCCTCACATCAACCTTTAAAACATTGTCAATTATCAGTTTGCAGCTGTCAGGTTTTGAAAATTGTAGCCGTCAATGTGAGTTTGGGAAAATTGATCTGTAGATTATATGCAAATGTGCCTTTAATAAAATGGTGAAAGATGTGAGGAAGCACAGAGCTCAACAATGACCGCCCACTTTTTGAACAGCTCTGGTTCGGAAAGTGTTTTTCCCCGTTCAATATCTCCATTGGTGTTTCATTAAATTCTTATATAAAGAGTTTTGAGGCCTGGAACAAAGCCAACCGACTCCGAATAACATTTAAAAAAAAAAAAAAATAAGGTACAAGACTGTGTACAGAAACTGTCATAGACTTAAATGGTAGAAACACGCTCTAGCTGGTCGAGGGTTTGCGGGTGTGGTAAACATTTCCATGGTAACAGAGAGTTTGACCAATCAGAGACGTCGTTGTTATGCTTAGGATTGTGGGTAGTGTCGTACTTCTCCATAAGACGTTGATTTCATACGGACTTCTAGCTTCTACAGGAGCAGAAACTTTCGTTTCACAACCTCGGAGCTCGTGGATAGTCTACCTTGGATGGTTTAGCCATTATTGCTAATAATCAAAATCCTTATGGAGAATATGAATGGGATTTTTATTTTGACACTCAGAGAGTCAGAGAGAAAAATAAAAAAAGACAGGAGGTGGAGGGAAAACTTTGAGCAGGAACAGCCGTAATTGGAAAGATGAAATAGTTTAAAGGTTGATGTTTTGAAAGTGGAAGAGAAGCGTTTAGTGACAGAGAAAGAGACACAAAGGAAGAGAAACTGCGGCAGAAAAGTCAAGAGAAAAAATCTGAGATGGATTTGACAGAGCTGACCTTCAGGTTTTTCACTGCAGTGTTCTCTGTTTGTGACTGATTCCTTTTAAAGGTGATAAAGAACTGCTAAAACTCCACATTTCTCAACAGGACACCGATCGACACACATTACCATGCATGAACATTTAATCTTTCATGCAGTCACAGGCAATGCTTTTTAACTTTTTAGCATTTGACCACAGTTGCAAAAGCTTTGTTTGTTATGACTTATTATTTCCTCTGCTTAAGTTTGTTGTGTTCATATGCACATACTCATAAACAAATGTTATGTTACGTTACCATATATTTGCATTTAAATGCATACCATCCATCCACCTATTCCTAAATTTCCCTGTTTTAGTATAGGTATATATATATATATTATATTATATTAAGTTTTGATAAGACATGTACCTGTTTTCTGATTTGCTCACATTTTAACTTCCTTTTGATGCAAACTCAGCACTTCCTCCAAGTTTACTTGGTTGCCCTGAATTTCTCTTGTAAACAGACATTTTGTTTTCATTGTTCACTGTTTTTTATCAATTAAAATCACTTGTACCATCTAAACTTAGCACAAAAAGTAAGGAAATTTGTGTTTAGTAGATTATTTCTCTGTGGTAACAATGCTTTTTGGCAATACATCTAAGTTTACTTTGCCCTTTCTTCGATCGCTGGTATGCTACTGTCAATGAAACTCAACACTTAAATCACTAATCTTTCACAGTTAAAACGACCGAACAGCTTGTGTGTGAAAGCTACCTAATGCTGCAAAAAAGCTAAAAACCTACTGTATGCCTGACGTTGGCTATGCTTGATGATAACCCACTTGATCATAAGTGAAGGGATGTCCACACTATACTGTATGTGTGCAGATACTTCCAAAGGGGCCATGAGCTCCACAGGAACAACTAATAAGGATAGATCTCTGAATTGTACAACGCTTCCCCTAATACAGAATGGAAGAAACTGCCATTTGCTGGCAAAAACACCTCTTTGGCAGAGGAAAGAAAAATATGGCTTAATAGTGATACATAAAGCCTATTAGGAAGTACATGCTCACACTTTCATAACATGATTTAACTGAGCGTTATGGTCTGTATACATAGCCATGGAGAACACAAAAGGTCTGCCCTAGATGTGATTACACTCTTAATAATTGTGTGTGTGTGTGTGTGTGTGTGTGTGTGTGTGTGTGTGTGTGTGTGTGTGTGTGTGTGTGTGTGTGTGTGTGTGTGTGTGTGTGTGTGTGTGTGTGTGTGTGTGTGTGTGTGTGTGTGTGTGTGTGTGTAAAAAAGAACTGTGCCCAAGCTGTTAACTTGCATTCAAATTGAATGCAATGAAATTGGCAGCTCACCCTTTAATGTTCCCTTAGTCAATGGCTGAAATATTCCACTGTTAATTTGTCTTCCTAATCTTTCCTATCTATCTTTCCTATCTATTCTCGACAGATCTGATGAGTTTTGATGAGTTGTCGTCTACCTCGGAGAAGCTCTCTCACCCCACTGCTAACAGACCAAAGATGCCTGGCAGGAGGCTGCCCGCCCAGTTTGGTGGAGCACAATCAGTGAGCATACACATGCTTGGGACGTTTAGAATAAGCAAAATATGGAACATTGTTACTGTGTCTTTCTAATTTGCATTTCACTGCCGATTTAATTTCATTGTGACGGACAAGATGTCATGTCACATTGCTGTTGCAGGTGGAGAGTCACATTCAGATGTCACAAGTAATTTCAACATACTATATATGAAATAGGGTTGGGGGTTCTGATAACCGTTCTATTTTAGATCCGGCTCCGGTAGACAAAAATACCCAGATTCATTATGATCAGGCACCAACAAATCTTTTAACAAACCGTTTTTTCCCTTTCCTTCGTCTTTTGTTTTTGCAAGTAGCAATGTAGAAAACATTTCAGTAACGTTAGGATGCTTTTAATCATAACTTAAAGGGATATTTCACCGTTGGAAAGATGAATATATCTTTAAATTGGGTCATTTATGTAGTAGAAATGTGAATTTTCGAGGCCGAGAAAAGCCAGAAAATGTGTTTTTGGCTCATGTGGATGAAAGACACCAAATCCCAGAATGCACTTGCTTCGCAGCTTTACAGTCCACTCCCAAGCCATGCCTACCGTTTATAGACAGACAGACAGTGAGACAGCATTCAGCTCAACTCAAGTGTGTTTTATTGTCATTTCAACCATATACACGAAAAAACGTTTCACAGTGGCTCAAGTGGTGTTACACATTTAAAATATATAAAAATGACATACGAAACAGGCTACATTTAGTGCATACACATTATATGCTCTGTAAAGTTCAGCTAACGCATACTAGCATTAGCGCTTGGTGGGCTGTAAACACCGAGTATAAACACAGCCGTAAATTTGCGTGTAATGTAGAATGGTCGGCATTTAACAGTCACAAACTCCACCAGCAGTTAGCAGTTAGTTGGATACAAGCACCTCATTTCTGCACCAGTCCGTGTTAACACAGCCCACCTCCACTAGTCTTACCCGGCGACAGAGCAGCAGGCCTGGTAGCTGGATAGTCCGGTACACTGTTGTTCAGCCATGTTTCCACAACAACAAAAACACAGCAGTCTCTGAACTCGTGTTGGGAGTTTCGTTGAAGTTGGATGTAGTCCAGTTTGTTGTCTAATGAGCGGACACTTGCAAGCAGGATTAATGGAACAGGTGGCCCGGCGTTTCACCGCTGAGGATGTCCCCTTACCAGCTAGCGGCATCGAGCAACACCGCAGGCTGAGGTGCTGGTCTCTGTAGCAGGCGAAGCTCGCGTAGTGTGTTGAGTATTCCGTCTGTAATAAAGTGCCCTGCATATTCTCCGATCTGTACCAATGTATGTACACATGTGCGGTCGTTTAAATGCACATAATTGTTGTAAAAGTTTGCTGCTGAAAAGAGAGCCTGTTTAGCAAAGCTTCAAGATGGCTAACACTCGTTTTTCTTCGGCAAGCTTTGAGTAAAGACGACAACCCCCTATGGGCGGGTTGAAAACATGTGGAAGTAGCTCCTACTACTGGCTGTAGTCCATTACCTCTGGGCAAAAAATCTTCCGATGATGCAAAAATCGTCGTTTTCCGTCATCGGATTTTTTTCCTGACCCACAATACAGAGATCTCTCGTCTCAGGGGGACATGAGGGAGGGAAGCACGGCCATTCAAAAATACTACAGTGTTTCTACTGATACAATGCTTAATGCTAAATCGGTGAAGTATCCCTTTAATTATAACTGAGCTGGTGATGACCTTTGCTTTCACCAGTTAAAATGGCACACATCACTTGCCTCAAATTGATCAGCTGTAGCTCATCACCGTTAATTCTGTAACGTCTAAAATTACCTTTTTGGCTGGTGTCTGTCCTCTATGCTGGCGTCTATGCTTTATATTTTGGTGAGGGTTAGACACCACTCTACAACTGTGAGTGCATTGTGTCTTTTTGATGTTCAACAAATGATGTAGCTGCGTAGTAATCACAGTTCAGAAGAATCTCTGGATCAAAGTTGTATTCATATCGATGCAAATTTAAAGCTAATAAACCAAATAGTTGTGCATATTGATCTCTAATATTTCACAGCCAGCTTCCAGGAGGCTACACCTATTACTTTAGGATACATTTAATCATCATAACATATTGTATGCTGCTGATTGTTGTTCATGCTGATGTTTTTAGATTAGAGCTACAGGTTGTGAACATTAATCAGACTACCATTCAAAACTGTCTGGCTTCCCAGCTAAAACTAGGTTACTACAAATCCATATTGTTTATGCTTAAGTTCCTTTTTTTTTATTTTTTATTTTTTTTTTTTAATGTCAGTTGAGTTTTACTTTTCTTTTCTCACTTTCTTTTAATATTGATGTGCCACTCACTGGATATCCTTTGACTCTGAGCTCCCTCAGCTCTCTGTAACCTGTCACACCCCTTCACTCACTTACCCTCCGTCACGCGCACTCTCATTCACACACACGCACGCACACACACACACACACACACACACACACACACAGACAGACAGACACACACACATACACACAAGCAGCCCTCCTCCCACAGGGGTCTCACCGCCTGCCTTACTCAGCCTTCAGTCACTTGTGTCAAGGCGTCACTTGTCTGAATGACTGTGTGAGAATAACTGTCAGGCGTCATTGGGGAAAGGCACTTCCCTGCAAGTTGGTAGAATATAATCACGTCTGTTCCCCGTACTAAGCTGAAAACTAAAGGTGATAAGAGCTTTTGAAACTGTTGCTCCTAGACTGTGGAACGCTTTGCCTCACGTTTTAAGAGTGGCTACCTCTGCTGACATTTCTTTTTAAAAAGCAGCTAAAGCCACATCTTTTTAGTCAGGCGTTCGTTTAACCACATTGTTGACTGTATTCCTTTTGTAGTTTATGCTTTTGTGTTTTACTGTGATTTACTGTGATTTATTTTAGCTTTTTATGATTATCAATTTGTTATAATATATTTATTTAGTTGGCCTGTGAAGCACTTTGTGACTCTGTCTGTGATAAGTGCTATATAAAGAAACTTGACTTACTTACGTTTTTCAGGAAACTGTAAACGGAAAGTCAAATGAAATGTAAATCAAACGATAAATGAAACTCCTCCCTTGCAGCCCAACAAGGAAGTGAACGTGGAGAAATCCTTCAAGGTTGATGAAGAGGATGCTGCCAAACCAAAACTAACAGAAGCCAGAAAGGTAACTGAAAGCACCATCATTCAGCAATTCCATGAGATTTACAGTGCAAATGGCATAATATTCTCCAAATGAAAAACTCACTATAACTTCCCACACCCACTCGTCCCTCGTATCCCTCATTTGTTTAGTGTACTCAACAGTTACGTTACATATAATATGTCTAATATCAATTCTTATATCATTTTAATATTTTTTAGAAAACCCTGGCTCAAACACTGATCACTTATTTTCAACATCACGAAACACTGCACTGTGTTTAACCCTTTGAACTCTGCAATAGAAATGGTCCCAGAGTGCCTACATTGGTACATTTGCTTATTGTGATGTCATTTCTCGGAGTATCTTCAAATGCTTCATATCCCTAAAATCAGGACAACCTAGGCTAACAGGTTATGTAAGTCAATAAACCATAATAATTGATAAAAGTATTTACATTGCGTCAGAGATGGTAATAATGGAGATAAATACATAAAAAATAAACCAGAATAAAAAAGTAAAATCAAATAATAGTACAATTGTAATTAATAAATTACAAATAATAAAATAAAAACAAAATGGCTAGATTCCTATTGCATAACAAGCCACATAATCCTTATTACTCTACAGCAGTGGAATTAAATCCTCACCATTAACCCTTTGTTAGAAATGCATTAAACTTGGGATACAAGCATCAAAATGACAGAATAAAATAAATATATAGGTTGCAGCCATTTAACCTGAAAACTGGACCTAACCGGGTAGAATGGTAAACAAAAATGATTACATTACAGAAATGATAAAGCCATACCTGTATTGATCTAACAACTCAGCAGGGACCAGAAAGGATGCAAGGCAGCATTCAAACAAAAGAGAACACAAGAGAGCAAAATAAAGTGAAGATAAAAAAACTACTGTATTCCTAGCTTCACCATATTGGAAAGAAAAAATGAGTGTGAAGGAGCACAGTGGGATCTGCAACCAGGACAGCTTCGCTTGCAATAGGTGTTAGGAGAATAATATGGACAGTTACAATGGCTTTTCTCATTACAGTATTTTCCGACGTTCTATAGACCTAGCCACTAATTGATAAGTCACAATAATCTATTATTAAAGTAAATGTTGGTTGCAGGCCTAGAGCACTGTGGAGTTTGAGCAACGTACAGAGAAAATATATCAACAACATTAAAGACAGACAAGCCAGTTAATTGGCACCTTCCAGTGAAAGAGTTATCTGCAGTGTGTGTTTGTGACGGAAGTAAACATGGAGAGAAGGAAGGAGGGAGGGAGAGAAGGAAGGAGGGAGGGAGGGAGGCAGGCAAACAGACAGACAGACAGGCAGACAAAGAAACGGGAGGACCACCATCTGCTGTTTAGTCTTCCTGTTCAGCATTTCATTACTTGCCTTAGATGCTATCTAGTCTCGATTAGTCACTGTCAAACAAGAATAATTAGACCTCTGGCTGTTCAGCAGGGGGTACATATCATCAGACCACCCTGTTGTAAACACACACACACAGAGAAAGACAGACAGAGCAGTCAGAGTGAAACCTAGCTTGGAGCACTCTCAATCATGCATCTCAGACTTGTGGTGAAATTACACTGTGTGCCCTTCTCTGGTTCACCGTGGGGTCTCCTACCAGGACAGCTTTCTGTTAAGATAATAATATGGACAGTTACAATGAAATACTGTTAATACAGACGGATGACAACTTAGAGGAAATACATAAGTAAAGAAACATAACAATTGCAGATGCTTCCATAAAGGTGTATTGCGTGATTCATAAAGTAAATGTTTTAAAACAACAGTCACATATGTTGACAGAGTTACTGGTCACTGTAAGCATTCATCCTCTCCATTCTGGCTTTGAAGAGATCCCTTTATAGTGCAACTTCAATATAACAGATTGGGAACAAAACCCACAGTCCAGCTGAAGCTAATATGAAGCTCCAACACCCAGAGTTAGCCAAATATAAAATGAGTATCTTCTTCCCTCTATGTGCAGTTTTCTTGCCAGTGTTTTGTTTTAGTCACTGTTAAAATGTATCCCTTCACCATGGCCCAGCAAGAAAAACCCTGCCCAAAGAGAGAGGATTTTGTACTATAAACAGTAACTTTGGAAGATACACACTCAATTTGGCTAGTGCTAATAAACGCTTTGGCAGATCTTTGGAATTATGCACAGAACAAGCATGTGTTTTTTGTCCTTGTCTCACAATTTAGTATTGCTAGGAAGAGATTGCTTCATGGCCGGTATGAATAGGAGGAATTATTAAAGCAAGCCCTAACTCTTTCAATGTATGTATGGCGTGTGAGTGTATTAAAAGACTTGAAAACAGCCAAACCTAACCCTTAAAGGGTAATTCTTGCCAAAATGCAACTTAGGGTCTTTTTGTGAATGTACCCGAGTCAAACTTTCGTTTAAAAGCATAATTAGGACGGAAGCGTCACTTTTAAGATTTACCGTATTTTCGTTTTTCGGTCAAATGGCCTTTTGAATGGGAGTCCTAGGGGCACTTTTATGCTAGCCTCAAAATAGCTATTTTTAAAACACTAAGAAGACTTGTCACAACATGAAACTTTGCTCGAAGTATCACAGGGGCTCTACACATGAACGAAAGCATTGACAACATTGTTTGTGTACACAGAGTTTACTAAAAAGAAAGGTTTTGAGCAACTCACTCTAGCTGTTGTTCTTCCGGTTGCCATCTATCGAGCCAGTCAAAAATAGCCGAGGGAGGAGAGTAAAGATGGAAAGCTTAGTTCCATATAAATGCACGGATAATTGGTTTTTTTGTCGTTAGTAAAACACAATATTGACCTTGTAGTTGAAAAAGGAGCCTCATATAAGAATGACATTTCCTCCTATGGAGTCCGTTCATTCGCATTCGGAGATCGCCTATTTTGGACTGGGAAAATGGCGGATAGCGTAAACAACAACTGCTAACGTGAGTTGCTCAAAACCTTTCTTTTTAGTAAACTCTGTGTACACAAACAATGTTCTCAATGCTTTTGTTAAGGTGTAGAGCCCCTGGTGATACTTCTAGCAAAGTTTCATGTTGTGTCGAGCCTTCTTAGTGTTTTAAAAATAGCTATTTTGAGGCTAGCATAAAAGTGCCCCTAGGACTCCCATTCAAAAGGACATTTGACCGAAAAATGAGACTACGGTAAATCTTAAAAGTGACGCTTCCATCCTAAATATGCTTTTAAACGAAAGTTTGACTCGGGTACATTCACAAAAAGACCCTAGGTTGCATCAGAACTATGTGCAATGTTGATGTCCATTTATAAATTACGAGAATTGGATTATGATGATAAAAACGGCTACAAAGCCTGTAATGGCTGGCTCCGGAAAATTAAATAAAGTCATGTTAATTAAACCCCAACTTCATGTTATTTTCTTCACAGAGCAGCCATACACTCATCCATAAACTGCACGACAATTAACTGCAAGTCTTCACCAACTTTCTTGCCTGCTTTGTCAAATCAGAACACCTGAACTTTTTTTTTTTATCTGGAAATGTATGCAAATTAGCACATATTTAGCAAGATAAGGCATAATTTTCATATTTAAACATAATTTCAGAAAACTTGTTATACAAAATATATTTGTCTTAATGTCAACTGGGGAAGTTTTATGGTGATATCACTTAATGTATGTCCTTATTCAGTTGGGGTGTCTCCCCTTAACAGCAGTTGATTGGTGAAACAAGTTGTCGTTATTGTTATTACATTTTAAATAAATCATTTAAATTTGACCATATAGCCAATAATCAAGCCGTTCCTCAATCTGGAATTTTTTAATTCATTGTTATTTAAGATACATTAATACTTCAGTGGCACTTTTGATAAGGGTACGCATCTGTTGTTTTGCACAGTTTATAGCAAACAATTCAGTCATGTTTGCAGCTCATTCTGTTAAAAACAATTCCTGATAAAATCGTTTAAAAAAAAAAGTGACTTAGGAGTGGAAACACTGGAATAAACACTGAATAAGAAATGTTTTTGCTTAAGTAAATATTGTCCTGCTCCTTAATTGGCTTCTCAGAGTACACCAGAGTGCTACATTTTAAAGTTGATATTTCAAAGAAATCTTGTCCCGGGGGAGCATGCCCCCAGACCCTCCTAGAGGGTTCAGGTGTTTGTCACCTTTTTCACCTCTTAAGAGTTTGAAGGTATGAATGGATAAAATGCAGAATATATCGTCAATTGACAGTGCCAGTTGGAAAATGATGGAAATGATGGAAAAAGATGAATTGACATATTGCCCAACCCTAATAGCAACGCTGTCTGTTTTATTTTATTGTTGTACAGTAGCCTATATGCTCAGTTTGCAAAGTTTGTAAGGCTTTCATTCTGCTGACATTTTTCTGAGTCGCTTTGGTACATTTCTCGAATCATTCTTAACATTTGCAAACCAGTAAGTCGATTACTCAAAACTATTATTACAAACAGCACCACACAATGGATGACCTGCAAAAGCCTGTAACTTGCTCAAAATATCTAGTCCATTCCTCAAAAGTAAACCTTTATGTCAATGAACATGTCAGAATGTCAAGTCCTTGTGTCATTGTTCACGAAGAAGATGCTTAGTTTTGTCAAAACGCTTAGTGGTGTTGTCAATATACCATTGTTCTCTTTAGGTATTTTCTGATGTACACTATGGCTACATTTTTGATGACTGATTGAAAATGCACAAGGATGCACTTTTTCTGTATGGAATTCATACATGTTAACAGTACAAAGTCACACATTTCTTCATGTGAGATTAGGACTGCAAGAGATTGGACAGGATTCACGTTTATGCTTTTATTTTTGTTTTTTCAACAAATTAGTGTTGTTGCGATTCAGAAAGAAAAACACAAAACTCGAGTACGAGTACGAGTCTCCCCTTTACAGACGTGCTAATCCCATGTAGTGTTTGGCTACAATCATGCATCTTTTTGCACGCAGTATACATTTCTTATTTCCGCCTGTTCTAAAATGGTCTATTCAACAATGACTGCATATTGGGAGTCCCTCAACAGTCTTTGAATTGCATAAATTGGGTAAGCATTAAAAGCTGAGACTCTCGTTGATTCAGCCTATTTTTTTCATGTGTGATGTTAGTCCCCATACTAGCCATTTCATTGTAGTGCGACCATTTTTGGAAAACTTGTGTCGCTGTAGAAAAAGGCCAACAATCACAGCCTCATGAATCTTGACAAATGCAAACTCGATACCCAGGGCATTGAACGGGTGAATGGCTTTAGGTATATACCATCTCTGCACCACGCAAGGGGAAATTAACAATTTTCACATTCTCATTTTTTTAGTACAGTTGCACACATATTAAACACTGAATGCAACTGCTTTGGGGTCAAATCTCAATGTAAATTGTTATTGTAACTGAAATATCCCTAATTGAATCAATTGGAAAACAAATTGAGTCAGGACCTTGTGAATCGATTCATTTTTCTCCCTATTTTATTTTTTTCTTCACAGCCTTCCACAAACACGTTATCCCAGTCACCGTCGCTCCCTAGGCCCGCCACGGCCAGCTCTGAGGCCAAGCCGAGCCCTGCAGCAGCCCCAAGCTCAGACAGCGCGTCGCAGGGCAGCAGGGCCCGGCTGGAGCCCGAAGAGCCGAACTCGGAGCTGGACGAGCTGAAGAGCCAGATGAAGGATCTGCTGCTGTCTGTGGAGCTGCTCAAGGCCCAGCAAATGTAAGAAACCTCAATGGGGATAAGAACACGGTCTGGATACGACAGCTTGAGAAGCATAAATGGAAAATTGTGTCACTCAAGGATCCATGCTTGTAGAAATCTTCTGATACACTTCCATCAACACTCCAGTCACGCTGAATTACTAATAGTTTAAAATTCTGTCCAGCATTTACTTTACCTACAGCAATTTTCCAACCATCAGTTCCCTATATGTGAAGTTGATTACTTAATACTATTCATTATATATCATATTGTTATGTGCACACAGGTCGGACTGTCACTTTACATATTACGCTTCTGGCTGTTTTTAAAGAATGAAAACCCGCTATTTGGCTCATTAGAAACGCGTATGTAATGTGGGTCATTAACCATAAAGTCAGTGATTTTAGATGGAGTGCTTCATGATGATGCTTAGACTTGCGCTGACGTTGGGTTTTGTTAATGGAACTTTATTTTAATTTAAAATGAAAACATTTATGTTATGACTTGAACCTATTTTTTAATCTCCAAAGAACTCATGGTAGTTAGATCAAAAGCATGAACCTTTCATATATGCCGCAGAACTAAACATGCTAATGTGTGTGTGCGTGTTTCCAGGAAAGAGATATCGGAGCTACGAGGAGAGCTGGATGAGGAAAGACTGAAGCGTGTTGCTCTGCAGGTAACATTGATCCACACAGCAAAACATGCTGGGCTGTCTACATTCATTACGCTCATCTGTTTGGCCAAATATTGATGCAGACCAGAGCAAGCACACATTTAACACAATGCAATTATATCTAATTTCTAGCAGGGGGCAACTCCACTGGTTGCAAAAAGTCAGTTTCTATAAAAGTCTATGGGAAGATGACCCTCCTTCTCACTTGATTTATTACCTCAGTTAATATTTTCATATTGAGTTTATGATCTCAATCGCTACTTTCAAGTCTTCGTCCGTACAGCATGATGTTCATTTTGTGAATTATGGTCCCATTTATTTTAAAATTGTCGTTAAATCAAGGGATGCTTTAGGGCGTGGCTACATGCCGACCTGTCAGGTCCCCGTGAACATTAAAAAAAAGCCGTGAATTTGTTTTTGGGTGTGGTCTGTGTTTTCATCTCAAACTTTGTCCCACTCACTGTGTGTTTTTAACTTCATCTCAGTGAATAGATAGCCGAAGTCACGCCCCTTCCGGTGGACCTCATGGGACCTTAATTCGGAAAAAATATGAACGAGAGATAATAATTATTTTTTGATCCATGTTGAATTGAGCCATGGTTTACAAATATGATGTTTGTCAATTTAAAAGATAATTTTTCAACCGAAGAAAGTCTCGAATTAGCCGTAGGTTTGTCATATGACCACTTAGTTTTGTGTGAAACCGCTCAGTGAACTACATCTCTCATCTCACACTATTTATGACAGCTAGCTTGATGCTCAACTTGCTCGCTAGCTAGCTAGCTTAGCTCTGTTCCACAACACATGTAATGTCTCTAAACTGATGTGTTTTATCCAGTGAAGTGTTTTCAGCAGATAAGCAAAAGAACAAGCAACATCTGCTGCTCATTTGAGTAACGTTACATCCCCGGTACGATACACAGAGACATCGTAGCTTCAGCGAGACGTCATCCATGCGACATTAAAGTGTGTAGTCTTTCTAATTATGTATTTTCACAGTCTTATATTTCAACAGTTTAAAAATAAACTGAGACTTTCTTCGGTTGAAAAAGTATCTTCTAAATTGACGAACATCATATTTGTAATCCATGGCTCAATTCAAACGGGATAAAAAAATAATTATTATCTCTCCATTGACCCTCGTTCATATTTTTTAGAAAGATAGGTCCCATTGGCCAGAAGTAGAAGGGCGTGACTTTGGCTCTCTATTGGAACATTTTGGTCGCCTAAAAATCAGGGTTTAGTACCCGGATATCAGTGTTTACCCGCCGGGAGATCTCCACTGGATGACTCGCTTCAGAAGGGTTAAAAATCTGCAACTTTCCCTCTTTAGCATTAAGCTTAGCGCAGCACAATTGCAGCCATGAACAACAATGGCTTGGGTGCTTCATCCTCCCCAGCAGTCCACAAACCAATGGGTGACAACTTCACTGATGCTGCGTCCACTATTTTTTCTGTCTTTGGCACGCGTGCGCGTGTTATGAAACAACAATTGCATGTCTTGATTGAAAAATAAATTGGAGTTCGGATCTACCCATGTAGTGTACCAGTAGTGAAACGACATACCTGAAGACAGTTTTGTTGTAGTAAAACTGTTATTTTCAGTAATAATTTTACACCTAAAATAACCATTTTAAAGTGTTTACAGCTGTTGAAAAAAATGGAAATGGAGATAAACCTCCAGCCATTGTTTTTCTTTAAGCCAGGTCAGCTACTTCTGTTAGTCACATAGCTGCCATCGTGCTCACCTGAGTGGTCACTCGAGAATCTCCCTCGCTGCAGTGAACACATTCAGCTTCCTTGACCTCTGCTGTCACCCAGCATCAGGGGTCTGACAATTACATTCTTCTGGTGGAACCGAGGAGTACACGGCCCAGCCCCTCTCAGCATGGCACTAATATAAATTACATCACAGGAAGAGTGAATCCCTGCTGAGAGCCCCAGGCGTTCACGGTCCACACACCCACAGAAACATAAATGCAGATTTATTTTACCCCCTACTGTCAACTTCTACTTCCACAGATCTGTAGAAAGATATATGCAAACCAGGGAAAGCAAAGGATAATGAATGTTTTTTTTTAGAGATTGCCATCATTATTATCGCTCAAGACTTTGACACTTTGATCTTGGCTAAAATTTCAATATTTTTGTAGTATCAGTGGTTGTAGTACAAGTAATAATTAAGTAGTAATTATAGCTGATGGTCGGGGCCGAGCATGTTGAGCAGGAAAAGAAAAAGGCGGTGGATGGAAAAGAGGAGAAAAAGGCAAATAAACAATATAACAGCAGAAATGCCAAACGGAGACATTCTTGCTCATCCGTTGAGTAAGCCCATAGAACAGGGCTACTGTTTAAGTGAGATAGATAGATAGATAGATAGATAGATTGCTGAGAACGATCGATCGATCGATCGATCCCAAAAATGGGAAATTACAGTGGGTTGGTGAGTGGTGCGTTGGGGATTTTAACTCCTAACCTCTCAATCTGAAGACCAGTATCAACCTTGTTGAGCTACAGCTCCTCTAAGAAACCTGTGTCCCCAATCCGCAAAGCATAGTGCCAGAGTTCACAGTGGCATGTTAAGCTAGGACACAAACTAATGAGCTGATCATTTCAGACAGGTGTGTTGATGCTGATACATATCTAGAATTTGCAGGGAAGGTGTGCACAGCACAATGGCTGACTAAGTTTAAAAGATGGCCAACTTGAATCAAGCGAGGCTTGAACTCCCAACCTTTGGGTCTGAAGGCAAGTGCTGATCTCAGTGAGCTATTGGCCAGGTGATGTCACTTCCACTTCACAACATTGAATAGAAAATGTACAGGACTGCATAAAAATGCAGGATTTTCATATACTGACAAAAAATAATTTATCATTAGAAAATTCTGAGAATTTGTGTACTTCGTTAAGACAACATAGATATGCCCTGTAATTAATTTTCACAAAGATCAATAACTGACAAACTGATATTTAAAGATGCTCTATTTTGCATTGACTGCCATGGCATCCATGAGGACACAATTCAACTTTTTTTTTTTTTTTTTTTTAATTCCTTTTTTGAGATAAAATTCAGAAATTTTGCACACTAAATCTACAGTGACCTCAAAATGTTGTGAATGTTCTTCCATAAACAAAGATTTAGTTTTTAAGAAATTGCAGTATTTGTTTCCACCACTGTATGCAGTAAACGTTTTAATGCACTGTGGTCTCAATTTTCAATATATTAATTATCTGAATGGTAAATTTGTGGAGGACAGTCTCAAGTCAACTCAAGAACTGAACATCAACATCAGTATGAGAGAAAAACAAAGAAAACTAAAAAAAAATGTAAAAGTTCTCAGCAAAAACGAGAATTAAAAAAATATAATTGTTGAAAAAATTCTTAGTTCATAAAAAACAAAAAAAAAAACAAAGGTGTGATCAGGAGGGGAGTCCTGCAGCGAAGATGCTTCCCAGCAGCGTTCGTTCCTTCAGAGCGTTCCCCAAATTTGGTGTCCGTTGAAACAAAATTGTAGGAGGAGATTGGGAACATGGATTTCTTAGGAAGAAGAAAAAAAATACCGGTTTTAAAAAAAAAAAAAAAAAAAAAAAAAAAAAAAGGGTCCCCGCAGCTTTGCTGCTCGGCACCTAATTAAAGTTCCAAAGAACAAGAAGATGATTTGAATGATTGATTTATTGAGTTCTCTCTCTACCTTCCATAGACAGTCTTCTTCCGTTGGCTTGACGTGTACATTAAGTCTGCATACAACTGTCTTTCGTGTCAATATCTAGCATCAGTCAGTATAGTGAGAGATTTGGATCCTTGAACCCAGTGCAAGTTAACTACAGTTTATCTTGGTTTAGACTTGGCCGAACTTTGTCTTGATGTGATAAACTGGAGAGAGAGCTTTTCTTCTTCTGTCCATAATCTGTAGAGGATAAAGAATAGTTAGACATTTTGTCTGTTGAATATGAAGCTACAAGAAATGGTGGTTAACTTCGCATAAAAAAACAGAAACGAAGGAAGGCATCTAGACGGGCATTGTTCAAAAGTAAAAAAAAATTAAATAAAATACACCTACCAGGGCCTCTGAAGCTGACTGTTTGTTTAATCTGGATTTTCTTTTACCTTTAGACAGAGCCAGGCTAACCTTTCTCCTTGTTTCCAGCCTTCATGCTAAGCTAAGCTAACTGTTTGCCCAAGTTTACCGTAAAGACATGAGTCGCAATGATCTTCTCATCAACTCCCCTGCTAGACGAGCTAGTAACTAGGCTCCAGATGTATTCATGCCGTTTAATCTTAAGTTTCTTTTTTTAATGTAAACGGTCAATTGCTGATCAGCTCACGTTCTCCTCCAGCATGTGGCTTCATTACCATTCCAGTTCTCCTAATCCACGCAGCAAAAAATTCCCTTCCACAGCGGGAGACCTACACCATCGTGTTTCCCAGCAGGGATGATACTATAGATAGATAGATAGATAGATAGATAGATAGATAGATAGATAGATACTTTATTCATCACTGCAGGGAAATTTCAATTTCAATATTCAGCAGCTCACACATGAACCGACACATTTTCATACACAGCACAGAAATTCCATGAATTAAAATTCAAATGAAAATGCATACACAAGAGAGCAGCATAACTAAAACAGTGCAGCTATTGCACACAGCCCAGTTCCAATCTGATTGGGGGGAAGGGGAGGGCTAAACGTGCAGAAAGTTACTGCAAAGATCAAAAGATCTGAGATGTTGGCTTAATCATGGGCTCATCCTACTCGAGCAGATAAATAATGGAAGCCCTTATTCCACCTTAAGGGCTGGGTATCCTTTAAACATTTTCAAAACCAGTACCAGTATACTTTCTTTCTATACCAATTTATAAAACAAAAAGAAATTACAACATTACACATTAACTGCACAAATCTTTTTATTAATTTTGCAGCTCCTACTACATGAGTAACGTAGAGTTTTGCCTGCGTGTCTCTATGACGTTTTTAACGTTAGACAGCCAATCACAAACATTAGATCTCGGTAGAAGCATGCTGCGTGCCTATTGGCTCACTGACGCTGATGAGATTGACTCCTTATAGGTATTGAAACCGGGTATTGAATGACGAGGCATTTTTCGATACTTCAGAGGCAATTCGGTCGGTGCCTAAAAAGTATCGAAGTAGTACCCGGCCATAATTCCACCAGGGTCGGTCTACTTTTTTCAGCGTTATAATCTCCATACTGTGTGTTTTGTAATTGTGTCCTCGCAGATGGAGATAGAAAAACTGAAGCGGACCATCCACTCGACGTGAAGCCCACGCTCTAATCAACAGCAGGCCTCGTAGTCGGCTGCTGGGCTGTCGACCAACCGGCGGTGACGGACGGATCGCTGAACGGACGGAGAGAGGGTGGGCGAACCAACTCGAGCACAATCCTTTTTCAGTGATCTACGGGGGGGGGGGGAACTCTCCCCATATTTGTAAGATTTACATTTTGCACATATAAAAGAAAATTCAAGCTAGATGTAATTACGTTACAAATGTATATGTTTCTCTTTTTTTCTTTTCGTTTTTTCTTTCGCCAACACACAAAAGAAAACAAAAAAAAAAAAAAAAAAAAAAAAAAAAAACGGAGGCCTTACTTCAAACTACTGCGCTGGACTTTTGCTCTCTGCCACTCCCACTCTCTCCCTGTCACTCCAGAGTTCCTTGAACCCCTCAGGGAGGAGGTCCGCTCTCAGTACTACTGACTTTGTATAAAGCCGGGGACGCTTGTTTTCCTCTCCTAACTCTTTTTTTCTCATATTTTTTTATGATGCACAAATAGTTGATTTTAAAAAAAAAAAAAAAAGAAAATGTTTGATTTCAGTTAACATCTTTTTTTGATCCTCATAGCAAATGATTTTTTTTCTTTCCTACACTTCAGAGAGAGCTCTGCTTCTATCTGTCTTTTATGTGGTTTCTAGCATTCCTATCCAGGGTATCACTACTGTGCCTGTTTAAAAACAAAATGATATTAAGTGTTTGTATTGGGAGCTTACATATATACCACGATGGTGTCTGGAAATTTTGCAGCATGATATTGTATATCTATATTTTTTAAGTCTACTGACATGCCTATTATATAGAGAGGGCCTCTCCTATGCTGGTCTCTTCTATTTTTGTCAAATTGTTTCACTCGCTGTGAATGTTTTTAGAACTTTAGACAGAGTAACACCGAGATTCCACCAGGCGCAACTATTAAATGAGAAGGCTTGTGATTCCACCAGCTGCGTCCCAGAAGCGGCTCTCCGCTCCGCGAAAAACACGCGCCAGGTCGTTCCAACAGGCCGGGCAGGTAGTGGAAAGATAGAGCATCCAGTACAATTTCAAAATAAACACAGTGTGAAGGCTCCCGATCATATATCACATCACTGCACTATTCCAACAACTAAAACACAGATGAAAGAATATCTAGGAAAAATGACCAAAACAACTAAATCTGCGAGTCGGGCAGGCAAAACGCTCAGCTTCCGAGACCCTCCCGGTGTGGTAGGTGTTGGCGATACGACGGAACGGCGCAGCCGGAACGCGGCACATCCGCGCCTGGTGGAATCCCGGGGTGTTACAGTCTGCAGGTAATGCAGAGTCCACATGCAAAAAAAATAAAATAAAAAACCTCTAAAGAGAAAGAAAAGAGAGAATCCACTCTTCCATTATCAAGGTTGATAACCAATGCATATTTATCGCTTTGATCATCTCTGCGACCTGTTTTTCATCTGGCCATCATCCCTGTAATCTCTCACGGCCCGTTCTACCTCGGACTCCACTTCATCCCATCCCTCTTTGATTCAAAGTCAGTCATTAGATCTGAGAGGAGCCTTGTCTTGCTGCTCTGTAAGGTGTTATGCATGAGCATGCACAGCACACCGGTCCTTATTGTACATGGGAGTCTTCTAGTCTCCATCTCTTCCCACATTCCGAGTACGCAACTAAAGCTAACTGGAAGCAGAGAGCAGCAATAATAATGAAATAAACTCACATTCTCCTTATCCTAACTCTCTTCGATGAGCAAAGAGTTTAAAGCCCCTGTGTGTAGAATTCTTATGTGATTATATATTCCTTGAAACGATTCTCTCGGTGGAAGTTTTTGTCAAGACAATCCCAGTGAAACTTGGTGCAATCTGTGTCTGCCCGTGTCTTTTTAGCCACCTAGCGCAATAACTGTAGAGATAGCAATCGCTATCCGTCTGTCAGTTGATTGGTCAGTCCACCACTTTGGTCCACACTGGAATAGGTGGATAGATATTGTATGGGTTACAAAGAAATTTGGTAGACATTTATGGTCCAGGGAATGAATCCTCAGGATGTTGGTGGTCTCCTGATTGTGTGTGTGTGTGTGTGTGTGTGTGTGTGTGTGTGTGTGTGTGTGTGTGTGTGTGTGTGTGTGTGTGTGTGTGTGTGTGTGTGTGTGTGTGTGTGTGTGTGAGAGAGAGAGAGACACCACCAAGAGTTCTCACTTATCCAGTGAAATATCCCAATATCTAGACAATCCCAGTGAAACGTAGTGCAATCTGTGTCTGCCCGTGTCTTTTTAGCCACCTAGCGCAATAACTCTAGAGATAGCAATCGCTATCCGTCTGTCAGTTGATTGGTCAGTCCACCACTTTGGTCCAGACTGGAATAGCTGGATAGATATTGTATGGGTTACAAAGAAATTTGGTAGACATTTATAGTCCAGGGAATGAATCCTCAGGATGTTGGTGGTCCCCTGAGTGTGTATGTGTGTATGTGTGTATGTGTGTGTGTGTGTGTGTGTGTGTGTGTGTGCGACACCACCAAGAGTTCTCACTTATCCAGTGAAATATACCAATATCTAACAGATGCATTGGCCCAAAATGTATTGCTATCAGATGATGTATCCTTATAACTTTAGTGACTCTCTGACTTGTCATCCAATGCCAACATCAGGATAACATGCTAGAATGACTTAACGCCAGGCTGGAAAAGTCTGACCACACTCAGCTGGGTGGAGTCCCAGTGTACTGACACACGTCTACATCACTGCAGCATGGCAAGAGGATCAGCACGAACAAGTCTCTTATCTGTCCAATACTTTAACAACCTGTTCTCACTCCCAAATGGTAAAATACGGACGCTTCGGCAGTGGCTCTCGACATCAGATACGACGCAAAAAGCACCCTTCAGTGTGTGTGTGTAGAACGCACCGGGCAGAGCAGCAGCTCCACGGCGCTTTAAGATGACGTAGTATTAAGAGCGACAACAGTAGCGAGTAGTTTGAAAGACCGAAATGCCGCGTAGGGAGGGTGGTTGGGGTGGTGGATGGGTCAAACATCACAGGACTTTCACCCAGGTGTCCTGCGTGTCACTGAAACGTTCATTTTATAACCCCACCCACAATCTTTTCATTAACCCAGCTGTCCCGTTCTTGTCCCGCGTGTCACTGAAATGTACCTTTTTATAAGCCCACCCACGATATTTTTCCTAAACCTAACTGTCCCGTACGTCCCGACCCAGAGTGCCAAAAGTGGCGACAATAGTTCCAACCCAGAGCGTTTAGATAAAGCGTGTTTAGATATGATGCTAAAAGAGACTTTTAGTGTCAATAACAACCGTATTTTACGTAATCCGTATTTTACGCGATGGGAGTGAGAATGTGTTGTTACCAAATACCTGCAAAACTAATGGCATTCCTATCAGCCTCAGCTGCACTTAACTGGTGAACCAACTTTAGCATGCTAACACGCTAAATGAAGTTGGTCAACATGCTTAACCTTATACTTAATATCAGCATGCTAACATTATTGCCTGACCAATACTGGATTTTTTAAGGCCAATATTAATATATGAAAGTTTAGAAAGAAATATCTGCTAGCAATATGTCGCCAATGTTGTTGTTTTTTTATATATAAAGACGTGGCATAAACAAAACAATTTCATAAGAATTGTTATTTTCAAATTATGATCAAAATATGCTGAGTCAACTATTTATACTCGGAGTCGGATATTTTATAGTGGAAGACTGCAAACTAAAAAAAATTGGTCACGCGGTTTTCGAAACGTGTCTTTGGAGCATGTTAGCATTTAGCTCAAAGCAGAGTACACCCTCACAGAGCTGCTAGCATGGCTGACTCATAGTCTTGTTTGAGGCTATAGTGTGGCGAATCCTACATGTTAGAGTTTTAAGATGAGGGTCAATGGGTCACTCACTTAAGTGTACACTGCAGTTTAAAAAAAAGTGTGTTCAGCAGAACTACTGCTGCCCTTTAATACCAGGGTAAGTGGATTCTTCCCACTGCTAGCAAGGTTCAGGGCTACAGATATGAGTGGAGCTAATGCACAGTACCATGTGTGTTACTCTGTCGGCTCTAACTCGTAGCCTTGAGCCCTGAATACAGTGTGTGGTGCTGTGCTTATTAACTGCTTATCTCGGTGTTGAGATACTTTTTGAAAAACCGAGACCTAGTACAGTACCAAGTGTAACTTCTGGTCTCTATATGGGTGAAAGCAACATTTAAGCCCCGAGTGTTGATCTACAGCAGGTTTAATTTTCCAAGTCAAAATACTCCTCAATACTCTTCTGTACCACAAAAAACAAGTACTGGTTACTGTTATACCTTGTTTTTGTATTTTAAATATCTGTATACATGTCTCACAAATGTCTTAAAGCAGTGTTGCTTTGCTTTTAAATCCTGTTCAGGCTTCATTCCATGCGTTAGACGTGTGTGTGCATGTTTTTGCTCGTGTCACAAAGTGTAACAAGAGTCGGTGATGTTAAACCGTGGACTCCAGAGTGCTTTGACCAAGTTGATACTGTATATCTGACCTTAATGAGCATGGCACTCATGCAATATGTTGATGCCTAACATTAAAAAAAAAAAATTTAGCAAGCAGCTTGTACATGATATGGCTGGACGATGAAATAATCACAATGTGGGAAAGCGGGACCGGGTGTGTTTTGGTGACAGCTCTTCATGTTATATCTGTAATACAGCTAACTTCCACATATTGTACATTCCAGTTTGACACCAAGAAGAAATCTGTGCACATTTATAACATATTTTCAAGTGATTTTGTTTACAAGAGCTGTATCCTTGCATGAGCTGAGATTCTTTAAAACAAATAAATATCTACTTTATTTACTGTCACAGCCTCTCTTCATCTTTCTTTCTCTTTTTTTTTTTTGCCTGTGAAGTGTGCGTCACATGAAAGTTTTCAAAGACAACCTTGAGACTTTGTCATGCTTAAACTCTTAAAAGCCCTAGCATTCTTGGAAATATTGAGTGAAAAATATTGACTGTTCAGAAGAGAGAGTTCCTGAGAAAAATGCAGCAGTGGAATCAGCCCTGGGTGATGTGTTCTGTCTGTTATGGCATCTGATGTTTTTCTGGTCGTCATGGTGAAGAGGGTGCTGAGCTGGAAGGCGAGCTTTCGATTTAACGGTCGATCCGTGTTCCAACCCTTTACCTATGGTCATGAGCTTTGGCTAGTAACCAAACCCCAACATACAGTTGTATGCAGTGTGTGATTTGTGAGGAAAGCAGAGGGGGGGGGGGGGCTGTTTTTTGATCATGCACAACAAAACATGCAAGAATTAAATCCCCCTTTCAAAACAATGGATGCCATGCCAAAACTCTTATTTATGAACTATAACTATAACTATATATATATATATATATATATATATATATATATATATATCGCGTTAATTTCGATTAATTAATCTGAGAACAAAAATAACGCGTTAAAAAAAATTAATGCAGATTAATCCATTCTATTATATATTGACGTTTGCATACAGACAAAAATCTGGTGCCACCATAGACTGTATAATATTACAGTCTATGGGTGCCACTGATAAGTCTGCGCTTCTCTCTGATGCTCTGAAACAGACATTACAGGAAACACAAACACCGCTGCATGTGACGCTAGTTAAAACTATACTCGACAGCAGCTAACGTTAGCCTACCGCTAGCTAGTTAACACTACACTCAACAGCAGCTAACGCTAGCTAGTTAACACTACACTCAACAGCAGCTAACGTTAGCCTACCGCTAGCTAGTAGCTGGATTAAACATGGTTAAAATGCTGACAGCTAACTCTAAACGGTGTAAAGTGTGACCGTGTTTTACTGTAGAGGATTCAACACCGGTATGTAACAATCTGCAGCTACCATCGGAAAACAAACAGACGGTGCGTTCAATGAAACTGGTAAACTGCAGCTTCGTGGTGCATTTGAAGTTGTTGTAAATGTCCTTTTCCTATCTGGTTGTTGTTTTTGTCGTTCAAAAGCAATTTACTAGTGAAATAGGTTATTAGGGGTCAAAGCCCGAGTCTGTAAGACCGGGCAATAGCAAAGCTACGCCGTTCATACAGCAGGGCTGTAGAACCCTATTGTTTTTCTACTGATTAATCATACATTATTTTTAGGGGTCCAAGCCCGAGTCTGTAAGAACGGGTGATTAATCATCATCATCATCATACATTATTTTTTTTCCATTATTCTTCCCCGCCTAAAACTCCGACTACAGCCTAAACCGTACATCGTGGGGGGTTGGCATTATCAGTAATGGTCCCAAACTCCGCAAGGACCTCAGGCGCAAAAATAGACCCACTTCCACCACTAGGTGGCGCTATAGCAGAAAAAACATGATGAACATAATGGTTTTTTGCCTTTAACTCCCACATTACGCATCGCACATTAGAAAACCTTACATCCACGTGTTCCTTGAATCAAGCTGAATCACATGATATAGGCCCCGCCCATTTCCGCTTAAAATTTTTTACGCAATATTGCACAATGCGCAAAACCAACTTTTTCGAACTCGTCCTAGGCCGTGCGACGGATCAGCACGAAACCTTAAATGTTATCAGCAAATAACTTGAGATCTTTCTTCAACATCCCACTACGATGCTCGGTACCAAATTTGGCAAAGATCGGCCTTTAGGGGGCGCTATAAGCAACATTTATTTGTTTTGGCCAATAACTCAATGCATTTAAATGGAAAATGTGCAATTGCCACAGTAAATGCAATCAACACGAAACTTGTGGGGCTCGTTCGGCATGCCGCTCTGAGGCTCTGTACCAAATTTGGCGAAGATCAGCCATTAGGGGGCGCTATAATCCACGTAGACCAGTTTTGGCACTTTTACTCAATGTTAATGGGATATTTGCAATGGAAATGTACCACAGACCTTGCAGCTCACACTTCTCAATAATTGCTGATGTTTGCCTCCTACCGTTGTTTTTTTTTACTTTTGCTTGCTCCTTTGGTTTTTTACAATAAACAAACTTCTTAACCCACTTGACAAAGTTGCTAAACCTTCACAGTGGACAAATGCAACTCTTTTCTCTCACTTTTTCAATCCAAAATCAACACCATTCATAGGAGCCGATACCGTGCAATTAAACAATGCAGTTGGTGCTAAGTGGAGAGTCTGTCATAGTGTGATTGGTTATGTCGGTGTCATTGATTCTTAATTTCCCACGAAGCACCCACGGAGGAAAACATACATCGGCGCCTATGACGCCATTTGCAACAACGTGACCACCTCCCCTGCTCCTTCAACCACCACACCTGCCTCCCCCCTCCACCCTCTCAGTCACTCTCTCATTTCTCACTGCTGTCTCCTGCGGTCAGGGGGGTTAAGAAGTTTGTTTGTTGTAGAGAATTCTTAAAGGTGGTCTGTATATGCGTGGAGGTGAACTGTTGACCGCTACGTTTGCAACGGCGACGTACCGCAGACGTCGCGGCTCGCGCCTCTCGATATTTATCGACGTTTGCCTCCCCGCCGCCAGGCTTCGGGTTCCGCTTTCGTGCGCTCCCCCGGGGCGTCGGGGGCAACTGCCGTGGGTGGCTTGGGCCCCGTCATAACTGCTTGCAGTTCTAGTTTAAGTTGTTGCAGGACACAAAAAGTCCTCATCCACATTGCGACGTCCCACACACAGCCAGTGAAACCACTGAGTGCATGATGTGCATAAAATCTTAAACAATTGAAAAAAAAATATTCTAAAAAGAATGCACTCCATGAAAATAACTTTAAAGCTTCCTACCCAACGGTCCATCAGCGTCCATTTCCCTGCAACAATGGCACAGTTCATTGAGGTTGTCTATTAAAAGATATTCTAATTTTACAGTGAGTTAGTATATGCAAATGTTTCAGTGAGGTTGATATACAGTTAATTGAAGCTTACCAGAATCAACCATCAGTCTCCTGGCAATTTCTTCCCTCATGATGTTGATGCCTGCCGCGTCAACATCAAATTCTATGCTGGCTCCATTTAGGAGCGGCTCTGCTACTCGAAAATACAGGTTTGTGTTATTTGTGTCCTTATAAAAAGGTTTTAAAAAGCACACTGGGTACATAATCTTACTTTGCACACCAACACTCCACAGGATGTGGAATCCTGCTGATGGGGATGTGACACCGTGTCACACCTCCATCTTGACATGAATGCCCTAAAGTAAAGAATTAATAAGCACATCAGAAACATATTAACAAAAGATAATAAATCCTGAATTTGCTTACCTTGTTGAATTCCTATGTTGTGTGAGTTGTTGGGAGGTGGCTCAAAATGGATCTACAAATATAAATCTGCCCTCTTTTGGATACATGGCCTTTTACAGATAGGATACTTTAATGTACAAGATTCTCAGAGTTGCAAATATAGTTGAATTACATTAATTAAAGTTCACTTACGAGGTTCCAATGCCTGTCCTTGCAGACAGCCCCAATTAACACGCCCTACTGAGTAACATCAAGCTGCAAGTAATCGTTACTCGTTTTGCCAACAACAGCAGATAAGCATTTACAATCTACACAAAAAAAATATTAATGTGAATATCAAAGAGTAAAAGTCTAAAGCAGCTTATAAAACAAGACTTACCTCACTCTCCAATTCCCTCCCTGGAGCCAGGTTTATTAAATCAGTTGTAAAAAGCTTATAGGGGCCCAACTTTGCCAACACAATCTCCCCTATTCTTAAATTCCATTCATGTTTGAGAACTGGAAATAAAGATCATGTCAGTCATTTAAAAGAATATATAGCATTATAATACTTTATGTCACATTACTACCATAATGTCTGTGATCTTAAATGGACCAAGCATGTGGCTCTCCATTTTTCCTCCTTTCATCGGTTATTACATTACACACTCGCTGTCTGTTTTGACATGGCACATGCCTGACAGTATTTTTGATTAAAAATAGAAAATACTTTTGTGAACCAATTGTTATTCCATCATACTATTCATCCCCTTTTGACACATGGTCTAACCCAGAGATCTTCAACAGGGGGTCCGGGACCCCTAGGTGGTCCTCAGAGTCACTGCTGGAGGGGGGGGCACCAAATTATAGTTAATTTTTGAAGGTTTTTTCCAAATTAAAATGTCTTAACATGAATCCAATATATTATTAGCAAATATAAATCATTGATAATAGGCTTACTGGCCTATAGGTAAGGTAGTCACTAAGGTAGCCATCCACAGATACAGTTCACACTAAGGATTTAATGTGCCACATGTACAGTATGTGCAACATTTCAAGATGATTTATAAAATTATGCCCACAATTATTTTAATAGCTTAGTATTCTATGCACTTAAAAGGTATGTACAAAGGCTTTAGACCGCCCTACACTTTATTGTAGGCCAAATTTAATATGCAACTTCATTTTATACAACATACAGTATATAGTAGGGGGTCCCTGCTCTGTCTCTTTTTCAGTTTAGGGGTCCTTGGTTTAAAAAACGTTGAAGACCCCTGGTCTAACCCAGCCTAAATGAGCTCTGCTGCTTGTGCTGAGAGGTCAGATAGCAATGGTCCAGATTGGATAACATCAGAATCAGATACAACAGAGAAGCCCACACGGATAAGGTCAGTGTTAGGGTCTCTGGAAGCTGTCAACATAGAAAATAAAATCAGGGTTATTGAGAGGTGTGTCAGAGAGGTCAGGTCATGGTATGCAGACGACCTGTAGCTCTGCAACACAATTGTGTTCCTCTCCGTCATCTGGTGTGGGGAGAAGAAAAGCAGGGTTAAGAACAGTGCATCTATTAGAGTGACATTTGGCATAAATGAGAGGTATTTTGTTCCCATAAAATGTGTGAAACAGAATGTGGAACAAGGAGGTTTATGTCTGAGTGGCCTACAATGTTTCTGGACGCATTTAATGCTTCCTCAGCGGCAGCCACTGCAATTTTCTAAATAAACGTTCTGCGAATACTCTCGATCGTATGTTACATCACTACACTATTTTAACAACTAAAACACAGTCACAAATCTTTATCGTTCATAGCTGGACTAAGGGACCGTTCGGTATGTATGGAATGGACCACCGGAGGAAAATAGGGGAGAGTCATGTCTTTTTATTCTTTGTTGATGGGAGGGTCATCCAATTTTTGTATTCATGAGAACAGGAACATTTCAAAGTGGCTTGTTTGGTGCATATTTATCCATGTAGCTCCATGTAGCTCTCTCAGTCTTGGCCCCTATCGCTAGCAGATGGGTCCCTCCCTGTTTAGTCAGCCAGACAATATGAGCTGTAGCTTTAGAAACTGTGGGATTTCCCAAACTGAATAAATCCCGCTCGCACATATAAACACAAAACTACTTAGTTACAACACAATGGAACTAGCTAAGACATCTGACACCGTACTAAACATACCAGATGCAAGCTTTTATTTTGAAAAGTCAAAGCTCGCGGACTGCACCAGCTGGGAGGGAATACATGAGACTGGAGGTCTCCAGGCTGCAGCCATACCTGACTCAAATATCCTTTCGGTCCTGGTGATTATTTGAGAAATTGTGCAAACGACAGCCTTTTCAAGGCATTTGAGAAGGAAGGAGACGCTTGTCTGAGAAATGGAGTTTTGGATAATGTTCAGATTCGGCAAGCTTACCTATGCTAAAATATACAATGACTGAGGAAGCCGAGTAACGAGTCCATAGCAACCAGTGTTGAATTTGTTATTTCCCAGTGTCCTTTGCTGAATGGTCTCAATGTTGTATTGTTTTATTTCATATGAATACTAGTTTACTAGATGAGTAACTTAGAATTTGAAATAATGCAGTAATGCATGAAGTGTGCATTTAGTTTCCATGCTTATTGTGTTTCCACAACAATGTTAGTGAGTAAATCTACTGAAATGGCCACCACACCATAACAGAGGAGTGTGATGCGTAAGATGAGAATGCAGAGGTTTAGTCACGTAAGTCATGGCTGTAAAAAAACAATGTCTATCTGTATGTCTTTGCCAAGTGCAAACCAGTACTGAATGCATCAATGAATTGTTGGGGAGGGTCATCCCTTTTTTTCCATATCATTTTGGAGGGCCATCCAAAATGTATTGCTGGTGAAGGGAGGGTCAGGTCAATTTTGATTAAAGATCTCAAAACTCCTCCTGTGGCCCCTGAAATAAATAGCAAACAGTCCCTAAATGGAAGAAACGATTGAACTATGTTGACTAATTACTTTTATGCTAGAAGCTCAAATCCAGGAATCCAGGAAAAATGACCAAAACAACGAAATCTACGAGTTGGGCATGGAAAACGCTTCGCTTCTGAGGCTCTACCGTTGGGGTATGGCACATGGCGAACGGAACCGAACCATTGATTTTGCTTTGACTCACTCTTTTGAAATTGAGTTTGTGTGTTGCTCTCGGCACAGACGTAATAGGGCATACACGGCTCCAGTCTCATCTCCACAGTTAATAATTGTGTCATGTAAACATCCAAATCAATTTATTTTCATTAACAATGCCTCAACTGGTACTGTATGCATCAGCCAAGCTTGTTAATGTCCCGTTGATGTGTTGTTGTACATTTAAGACACTGCAGCAGAAAGATTGCAGCTCCATACGGCTAAAAAGAAAAGAAAAAACTATATTATATGGCAATGGCAATATTTGTGTAAAATGGCATGTTATTGATTTTATATTCTAATGAAATGAACATGCATAATAATGTAAATTATCTTTTTGTTTTCAATCTATACAGCTGAAATTAAAATTAAATTCTAACATTAATTCCGTTACACTTGGCCATAAATATATTGTTAATAAAAAAAAGCCCAGTGGGGGCTGAGGCAAGGCTTTTTCTGCATGCCTCTTACCAGTAACCCATTATTTATGCCATCCTTGTTAGACACTGCTTTCAAATAGTGGTCCAGGCAGGGCCTGAGCACAGTGACAGATATGTTTAAAGTCAATCTCACTTCTTTTGGTACCTCCAATTTTGTCAAAAAGAATATCACAACATTCCCCTATCAAACTCCAGCCAGTTGGTTTAGAGGATTGTATTCATGAAGGCCCTTCTGAACAAAACTCGATATCCAAAATCTATGATTTATTACCGTCTGTTGCCTCGCCCTCTCTGGACCACCTTAAATCAATATAAGAGGAGGATTTTGGTACAAGGTTTTCAGTTGGAGGTTGGCTGTGGCTGGGATTCACTCAGCATCTATATGTGTTAGACACAACGTTATCCAATTTAAAATTCTGCACAGACTTCACCTGTCTAAGAGCAGACTTGCGCAACTTTTTCCTCAACTGGATCCAACCTGTCAACGGTGTGACCGGGACCCAGCAACTCTCTTTCACTCATTTTGGGTCTATGATATGTGGATATCTAACATATATATTTTTTTTATTTGTTTAGCTTTTATCCATAGTGCCATTATTGATAAAAGCATGGCATTTTATGCCTCTGTATATTTTTATTTACATTGTAATTTTTTGTCTGTCTGTGCTTGCCAGTCTCCAGGGACGGAAGGGTGGATGTTGTGGAATGATTGTTGTTATTTGTTTGTTGTGAAGAAACCAATAAAAATAATTCAGCTAAGTCAGCTTATGGCAAAGGGTCTGTTTCCAAACTACCATTAACTTTTGTCTTTTACTTTCAAAATTGTTGTAAAAATATAAACTACGGTCACATTAGGAAAAAGACCAATGAGTCTCTCCAAAGATTGATGGCAAAATATGTAATGTTGCAACTATCTGTCAAACTGTCATAGGTATGTGTAGTTTACAATAGGGCTACCATGTCTCATTGAAAATTAAGAGTACTGTTTGATTAAATGTGTGGAGAATTGTTTTTATAGTTGATCCGTTGATCAGTCGTTGGAATTCAACGTAAAACCACGACCGATACTGGTGACTTCTCCTCCAGCATCACCATAAGGTTCACATTTTTGTTTTAGTGAAATGCACGGCTTCAGGGAGGGCTGATCTTGTGTATCCTCGCTTATAGCTCCTCGGCGATCCCTCCTCCATGCTCTCTCCTCAGGGCAGGAATCAGAGCTTTGAGACGGCCTTAACAAAGGAGGGACAGAACAAATTCTGGTTAAGCTGAGGAGCGATCAAATATTCCAAAAGAAAAACGAAGAGCGGTCTCCGAAATGAGACGGTCTGGTCTGCAGAGCATTTCCTGTTTGCGTCGAAGCGCTGCTCCTGTCACCTAGCAACCTCGACAGCTGCAGCTGATAAGTGATCAAAACGTTAACTACAGCACCGAAACAGAGCCAGAAGTTGTTCTTTGTATTTTACCATTTGGTCAAGTGTCTCAAAGAGAGAGAAATAATAATAATAATAAACCCTCATGTAGCCTACATGTGAACATCTCGTCTCTGTTTCACCCCTACTGTCATTGCCGATCTACAAAAACAGTAATTCGTCGACGGTCCCATACACAGAACAGACAGAACAGATGATGAAGTGCTATGAAGCTTTATGTCGGATACAAATCTGTAGCGATAATAATTGTAGTTGTTTTCTCTTGATACTCTGTAATAATGTAAACTTTCTTTGACCCTGATCACGTCATTGACCTGGATTGCGCTGTCGATCTCGAACGAAGGGGAAGTTAAAATTGACTAGAAAATGCATTTCCTGCGGAAAATGCGTGGGAATGCTGAATAGCTGAATTGTTAAAGCTAAACTAGTTGAATAGCTTAAATCAGTAAGAAGAAGGTGAAGTAGTGAGAATAGTTGAAAAAGTGGAAATTGGTAGAATGAGTATGAATTTCATTAAAAAGTTGAATAACACCACTAATGTATAAAGTAATTTACATGCTATATAATATTTTATCTGAAATTATGAATCGGTATGGAAAACTTACAAATGCTGTGAGAAACATTGATGAAAATGCAGAAATATGGAACAAATTGTTTGTTCTAAACTGCTGAAAAACTTGTAAGTTGGAAGTTGATCTGCACATAAGTTAAGAGCTAAAATACATTTTATAAAAGCTGGAAGCTAAACCGTAATACTGTCAAAAGTGGATGTTTCAATGAATTGACTAAGAAGACTTATTATCAGCCATATCCATTGCATAGAACAAACAAGCAGAAAGAGAGAGAGAGAGGAAAAAGAGAGGAAAGATAAAAGAAGAGGAAAAAAGAGAAAAAGAAGTAACTTTCAATTGCTATATATGTCAGTGGTAACACATCTTGAGGTGAGTATGGGTAAAGTGTTCACCTCAGGGACACATTGATTGATGTACCTTAGTCGGATTTGAAGGATTTGAAGCATGCTCTCATTGACTTCAATGTTTTTAATAAAAGGTGTTAAAAAGCTTAATATTTTAAAAAGTATAAATAGTAGAAAAAAAGTTGAAGAAGTCCCATGATTAGCTGAAAGAGCTGAACATTTTAAAAGTTGAATGGTTTTAATAGCTGAACGTATGCAAAAGTATAAATAGTAGAAAAAAGCTGAAGAAGTCCCATCATTAGCTGAAAGAGCTGAACATTTTAAAAGCTGAATGGTTTTAATAGCTGAACGTATGCAAAAGTATAAATAGTAGAAAAAAAGTTGAAGAAGTCCCATGATTAGCTGAAAGAGCTGAACATTTTAAAAGTTGAATGGTTTTAATAGCTGAACGTATGCAGAAGTTACAGAGAGCCAAAAAATGTACCGAATGAGATATAAGATATAAGAACTAGACAGACAGACAGAGAGAGAGAGGAATAGACAGAGAGAGAGAGAGAGAGAGAGATAGAGAGAGAGAGAGAGAAAGAGAGAGGAATAGACAGACAGAGAGAGACAGAGAGAGAGAGAGAGAGAGAAGGATTAGACAGACAGAGAGAAAGAGACAGAGAGACAGAGAGAGAGAGAGACAGAGAGAGAGAGAGAGAGACAGAGAATAGACAGACAGAGAGAGAGAGAATAGACAGACACAGAGAGAGAGAGAGAGAGAGAGACAGACAGACAGAGAGAGACAAGACAGACAGACAGACAGACAGACAGAGAGAGACAGAGACAGGAGAGAAACGAGACAGAGACAGAGCGACAGAGAGAGAGAGACAGAGACAGACAGAGATAGACAGACAGACAGAGAGAACAAACAGACAGACAGACAGAGAGACAGAGAGAGACAGGAGAAACAGAGAAAGACCGAGACAGAGACAGGAGACAGACAGAGACAGAGAGACAGACAGACAGAGAGAGACAGAGACAGAGACAGAGAGACAGAGAGACAGACAGACAGAGACAGACAGAGACAGAGAGACAGAGAGAGACAGAGACAGACAAAGAGAGACAGAGACAGTCAGACAGAAGTGGAACACTAAAGATGTAGACTAATGTTCATATTACTGCCTGTAGTATTCAAGTCAACTGTCTGTGAAAGGGTTGTCATGGTAACGTATGACCAGTGAAAACACCCTTTGAAGTCTGTGATGAGATCTCTTTGATCTTTAATCAGGTTAACGACCGTGTCACCTGCTGAAACTGTCAGCTGTGCCCACACTGGAGCTATTCAAAGACACAGAGCAAGCTCTCAAATAAAGCCTCAGACTGCTAAAACGATAAGGGCTATCGGTGAAATGATGTAATCGTGAGCACCACAAGACCTTTGTGAACGTATTCATGTAAAATTTATGTTGATAAACTTAAAAATGTGGGCATATCAGCGATTTAAAAAAGTGGTTCGCTCTGCGTTTCGCTGGGAAATGTGGAGGACGTTTAACATGGCCGTGAATGGAGGGCAGATGTGGAACTCTTGTCATTTGGAAGCTCATCGAGCCAAAAGTATAAGGCGTATCGCAAAACTGAGCACATTGCTGAAACTAGACAAAAATACCTACGTTTTGAAGTATAAATTGTGTATGACAAGTAGATATTGTGGGCGTGAAAGCAATTTATAGAGAGGGGACAAAGATATTGTTTCTAAGCTGCTGCACTCTAACGATGACATCATCCACTCTGCCAGACGCAATACACACTCACTAGAAACGCAGAAAAATCCTGAAATGATCACTAAACTTAAACAGCTTTTTCACAAAAACTGTAAAAGACATCAAACTGAAAAGCCATAGCCTAATACCTGAATATTTTGTGAACATTTTTAAGTTTGTTTGGCGTCTGTAGGTGAAAGTATGAAGGAGCTGAAAATGTTGGGAGCGGAAGAAGATTTGAAGGATTTGAAGCATGCTCTCATTGACTTCAATGTTAAAAAAAAAGTCATAAAAAGCTGAATATTTTAAAAAGTATAAATAGTAGAAAAAAGGTTGAAGAAGTCCCATCATTAGCTGAAAGAGCTGAACATTTTAAAAGTTGAATGGTTTTAATAGCTGAATGTATGCAGAAGTTACAGAGAGCCAAAAACGTACGGAAGAGGGAATAAAATTAAACTAGAAAATGCATTTCCTGCGGAAAATGCGTGGGAATGCTGAATAACTGAATTGCTAACACTAAACTGGTTGAATAGCTTAAATCAGTGAGAAGAAGTTGAAGTAGTGAGAGCAGTTGAAACAGTGGAAATCGTTTTAATACGTATGAATTTCATTAAAAAGTTAAAAGCTTATGCTAAACTGAACTGTTGGCTTTAAAAGTTGAATAATGACAAAATAAGTAAAACATTGTGAGGTTTGAGTTTATTTTCTAACTGATAATCACTCACAAATGCAGAAATATGAAACAATAGTACGAAAAATCTTAAAGCTCAAATGCACTACACTGCTAAAAAATCAGGAAAATTGTTAGAGTTGGAAGCTAAACTGCATTACCCAAGTGAAGAGCTAAAATACATTGTTAGAAAAGCTTGAAGCTGAACTGTAATACTGTCAAAGATAAAGGTTTAAATGAATTACCTAAAACGGCTGAAAGAAGAAATACTTTGTATTATTATCAGACACTGCATACAACGAAAAAGCATCAATTTAGCTGATATGAGATGTGAAATATTAGGTGAAAAGAATGGGGCTGAACAAAAAGAAAGAGAGGACAGAGAGAAGAGAGGAGAGAAAGAGAAAGAGAGGAGAGGAAAAAGAGAGAGCCAAAATAAAACATGAATAGCTGAATTGTTAAAGCTAAACTGGTTGAATAGCTTAAATCAGTAAGAATAAGTTGAAGTAGTGAGAATAATTGAAAGAGTGAAATGACATCTCAATCAGGGA